>NW_027489053.1:0-133632 GCF_050948215.1 Halictus rubicundus | reverse complement strand
CTATCCTATCCTATCCTCTATCCTATCCTATCCTCTATCCTATCCTCTCCTCTATCCTATCCTATCCTCTATCCTATCCTATACTCTATCCTCTACCCTATCCTACCCTCTTTCCTATCCTATCATCTATCCTATCCTATCTTCTATCCTATCCTTTCCTCTATCCTATCCTATCCTCTATCCTATCCTATCCTCTATCCGATCCTCTATCCTATCCTATCCTCTATCCTATCCTCTATCCTATCCTCTATCCTATCCTATCCTATCCTCTATCCTATCCTATCCTATCCTATATCCTATCCTATCCTATCCTCTATCCTATCCTATACTTTATCCTATCCTATCCTCTATCCTACTCTATCCTCTATCCTATCCTATCCTCTATCCTATCCTATCCTCTATCCGATCCTCTATCCTATCCTATCCTATATCCGATCCTCTATCCTATCCTATCCTCTATCCTATCCTATCCTCTATCCTATCCTATCCTATCCTCTATCCGATCCTCTATCCTATCCTATCCTATCCTATCCTCTACCTTGTCCTATACTCCATCCTATCCTATCCTCTATCCTATCCTATCCTCTATCCTATACTATCCTCTAACTTATCCTATCCTCTATCCTATCCAATTACCTATCCTATCCTCTATCCTATCCTTTCCTCTATTGTATCCTATACTCTATCCGATCCTCTATCGTATCCTCTATCCTATCCTCTATCCTATCCTATCCGATCCTCTATCCTATCCTCTATCCTACACTATCCTCTACCATATCCTATCCTCTATCCTATCCAATTACCTATCCTATCCTCGATCCTATCCTATCCTCCATCCTATCATATCTTCTATCCGATCCTCTATCCTATCCTATCCTCTATCCGATCGTATCCTCTATCAGATCCTCTATCCTATCCTATCATCTATCCTATCCTCTATCGTATCCTATCCTATCCTCTTTCCTATCCTATCCTCTATCCTATCCTATCCTCTATCCTATCCTCTATACCATCCTCTATCCTATCCTATCCTCTATCCGATCCTCTATCCTATCCTATCCTCTATAATATCGTTTACTCTATCATATCCTATCCTCTATCCTATAGTATCATCTATCCTATCCTGTCCTCTATCCTATCCTACCTTTTATCCTATCCTATCCTCTATCCTATCCTATCCTCTATCCTATACTATCCTCTAACTTATCCTATCCTCTATCCTATCCAATTACCTATCCTATCCTCTATCCTATCCTTTCCTCTATCGTATCCTATTCTATCCTCTATCCTATCCTATCCTCTATCCTATCCTATCCTATCCTCTATCCTATCCTATCCTCTATCCTATCCTATCCTCTATCCTATCCTATACTCTATCCTCTATCCTATCCTATCCTCTATCCTATCCTATCCTATCCTCTATCCGATCCTCTATCCTATCCTATCCTCTATCCAATCCTATCCTCTATCCTATCTATCCTCTATCCTATCCTATCCTCTATCCTATCCTCTCCTCTATCCTATCCTATCCTCTATCCTATCCTATACTCTATCCTCTATCCTATCCTACCCTCTTTCCTATCCTATCATCTATCCTATCCTATCTTCTATCCTATCCTTTCCTCTATCCTATCCTATCCTCTATCCTATCCTATCCTCTATCCTATCCTATCCTCTATCCGATCCTCTATCCTATCCTATCCTCTATCCTATCCTCTATCCTATCCTATCCTATCCTATCCTATATCCTATCCTATCCTATCCTCTATCCTATCCTATACTTTATCCTATCCTATCCTCTATCCTACTCTATCCTCTATCCTATCCTATCCTCTATCCTATCCTATCCTCTATCCGATCCTCTATCCTATCCTATCCTATATCCGATCCTCTATCCTATCCTATCCTCTATCCTATCCTATCCTCTATCCTATCCTATCCTCTATCCTATCCTATCCTATCCTCTATCCGATCCTCTATCCTATCCTATCCTATCCTATCCTCTACCTTATCCTATACTCCATCCTATCCTATCCTCTATCCTATCCTATCCTCTATCCTATACTATCCTCTAACTTATCCTATCCTCTATCCTATCCAATTACCTATCCTATCCTCTATCCTATCCTTTCCTCTATTGTATCCTATACTCTATCCGATCCTCTATCGTATCCTCTATCCTATCCTCTATCCTATCCTATCCGATCCTCTATCCTATCCTCTATCCTACACTATCCTCTACCATATCCTATCCTCTATCCTATCCAATTACCTATCCTATCCTCGATCCTATCCTATCCTCCATCCTATCCTATCCTCTATCCGATCCTCTATCCTATCCTATCCTCTATCCGATCGTATCCTCTATCAGATCCTCTATCCTATCCTATCATCTATCCTATCCTCTATCGTATCCTATCCTATCCTCTTTCCTATCCTATCCTCTATCCTATCCTATCCTCTATCCTATCCTCTATACCATCCTCTATCCTATCCTATCCTCTATCCGATCCTCTATCCTATCCTATCCTCTATAATATCGTTTACTCTATCATATCCTATCCTCTATCCTATAGTATCATCTATCCTATCCTGTCCTCTATCCTATCCTACCTTTTATCCTATCCTATCCTCTATCCTACCCTATCCTCTATCCTATACTATCCTCTAACTTATCCTATCCTCTATCCTATCCAATTACCTATCCTATCCTCTATCCTATCCTTTCCTCTATCCTATCCTATCCTCTATCCGATCCTCTATCCTATCCTCTATCCTATCCTATCCTATCATCTATCCTATCCTCTATCGTATCCTATCCTATCCTCTTTCCTATCCTATCCTCTATCCTATCCTATCCTCTATCCTATCCTCTATACCATCCTCTATCCTATCCTATCCTCTATCCGATCCTCTATCCTATCCTATCCTCTATAATATCGTTTACTCTATCATATCCTATCCTCTATCCTATAATATCATCTATCCTATTCTATCCTCTATCCTATCCTATCCTCTATCCTATCCTCTCCTCTATCCTATCCTATCCTCTATCCTATCCTATAGTCTATCCTCTATCCTATCCTATCCTCTATCCTATCCTATAGTCTATCCTCTATCCTATCCTACCCTCTTTCCTATCCTATCCTCTATCCTATCCTATCCTCTATCGTATCCTATTCTATCCTCTATCCTATCCTATCCAATCCTCTATCCTATCCTATCCTCTATCCTATCCTATCCTCTATCCTATCCTCTCCTCTATCCTATCCTATCCTCTATCCTATCCTATACTCTATCCTCTATCCTATCCTACCCTCTTTCCTATCCTATCATCTATCCTATCCTATCTTCTATCCTATCCTTTCCTCTATCCTATCCTATCCTCTATCCTATCCTATCCTCTATCCGATCCTCTATCCTATCCTATCCTCTATCCTATCCTCTATCCTATCCTATCCTATCCTATATCCTATCCTATCCTATCCTCTATCCTATCCTATACTTTATCCTATCCTATCCTCTATCCTACTCTATCCTCTATCCTATCCTATCCTCTATTCTATCCTATCCTCTATCCGATCCTCTATCCTATCCCATCCTATATCCGAACCTCTATCCTATCCTATCCTCTATCCTATCCTATCCTATCCTCTATCCGATCCACTATCCTATCCTCTATCCTATCCTATCCTCTATCCTATCCTATCCTATCCTATCCTCTACCTTATCCTATACTCTATCCTATCCTATCCTCTATCCTATCCTATCCTCTATCCTATACTATCCTCTAACTTATCCTATCCTCTATCCTATCCAATTACCTATCCTATCCTCTATCCTATCCTTTCCTCTATTGTATCCTATACTCTATCCGATCCTCTATCGTATCCTCTATCCTATCCTCTATCCTATCCTATCCGATCCTCTATCCTATCCTCTATCCTACACTATCCTCTACCATATCCTATCCTCTATCCTATCCAATTACCTATCCTATCCTCGATCCTATCCTATCCTCCATCCTATCCTATCCTCTATCCGATCCTCTATCCTATCCTATCCTCTATCCGATCGTATCCTCTATCAGATCCTCTATCCTATCCTATCATCTATCCTATCCTCTATCGTATCCTATCCTATCCTCTTTCCTATCCTCTATCGTATCCTCTATACCATCCTCTATCCTATCCTATCCTCTATCCGATCCTCTATCCTATCCTATCCTCTATAATATCGTTTACTCTACCATATCCTATCCTCTATCCTATAGTATCATCTATCCTATCCTGTCCTCTATCCTATCCTACCTTTTATCCTATCCTATCCTCTATCCTATCCTATCCTCTATCCTATACTATCCTCTAACTTATCCTATCCTCTATCCTATCCAATTACCTATCCTATCCTCTATCCTATCCTTTCCTCTATCCTATCCTATCCTCTATCCGATCCTCTATCCTATCCTATCTTCTATAATATCGTTTACTCTATCATATCCTATCCTCTATCCTATAATATCATCTATCCTATTCTATCCTCTATCCTATCCTATCCTCTATCCTATCCTCTCCTCTATCCTATCCTATCCTCTATCCTATCCTATAGTCTATCCTCTATCCTATCCGATCCTCTATCGTATCCTATCCTATAACCGATCCTCTATCCTATCCTATCCTCTATCCTATCCTATCCTATCCTCTATCCGATCCTCTATCCTATCCTCTATCCTATCCTATCCTCTATCCTATCCTATCCTATCCTCTACCTTATCCTATACTCTATCCTATCCTATCCTCTATCCTATCCTATCCTCTATCCTATACTATCCTCTAACTTATCCTATCCTCTATCCTATCCAATTACCTATCCTATCCTCTATCCTATCCTTTCCTCTATTGTATCCTATACTCTATCCGATCCTCTATCGTATCCTCTATCCTATCCTCTATCCTATCCTATCCGATCCTCTATCCTATCCTCTATCCTACACTATCCTCTACCATATCCTATCCTCTATCCTATCCAATTACCTATCCTATCCTCGATCCTATCCTATCCTCCATCCTATCCTATCCTCTATCCGATCCTCTATCCTATCCTATCCTCTATCCGATCGTATCCTCTATCAGATCCTCTATCCTATCCTATCATCTATCCTATCCTCTATCGTATCCTATCCTATCCTCTTTCCTATCCTATCCTCTATCCTATCCTATCCTCTATCCTATCCTCTATACCATCCTCTATCCTATCCTATCCTCTATCCGATCCTCTATCCTATCCTATCCTCTATAATATCGTTTACTCTATCATATCCTATCCTCTATCCTATAGTATCATCTATCCTATCCTGTCCTCTATCCTATCCTACCTTTTATCCTATCCTATCCTCTATCCTATCCTATCCTCTATCCTATACTATCCTCTAACTTATCCTATCCTCTATCCTATCCAATTACCTATCCTATCCTCTATCCTATCCTTTCCTCTATCCTATCCTATCCTCTATCCTATCCTATCCTCTATCCTATCCTCTATACCATCCTCTATCCTATCCTATCCTCTATCCGATCCTCTATCCTATCCTATCCTCTATAATATCGTTTACTCTATCATATCCTATCCTCTATCCTATAATATCATCTATCCTATTCTATCCTCTATCCTATCCTATCCTCTATCCTATCCTCTCCTCTATCCTATCCTATCCTCTATCCTATCCTATAGTCTATCCTCTATCCTATCCTATCCTCTATCCTATCCTATAGTCTATCCTCTATCCTATCCTACCCTCTTTCCTATCCTATCCTCTATCCTATCCTATCCTCTATAATATCGTTTACTCTATCATATCCTATCCTCTATTCTATCCTATCGTCTACCATATACTATCCTCTATCCTATCCTATCCTCTATCCTATTCTATCCTCTATCCGATCCTCTATCCAATCCTATCCTTTATCCTATCCTATCCTCTATCCTATCCTCTCCTCTATCCTATCCTATCTTCTATCCTATCCTTTCCCCTATCCTATCCTATCCTCTATCCGATCCTATCCTCTATCCTATACTATCCTCTAACTTATCCTATCCTCTATCCTATCCAATTACCTATCCTATCCTCTATCCTATCCTTTCCTCTATCCTATCCTATCCTCTATCCGATCCTCTATCCTATCCTCTATCCTATCTTCTATCCTATCCTATCCTCTATCCGATCCTCTATCCTATCCTATCCTCTATAATATCGTTTACTCTATCATATCCTATCCTCTATCCTATCCTATCCTCTATCCTATCCTATCCTCTATCCGATCCTCTTTCCTATCCTATCCTCTATCCTATCGTATCCTCTATCCTATCCTCTCCTCTATCCTATCCTATCCTCTATCCTATCCTATCCTCTATCTTATACTATCCTCTACCTTATTCTATCCTCTTTCCTATCCAATTACCTATCGTTTCCTCTATCCTATCCTCTATCCGATCCTCTATCCTATCCTCTATCCTATCCTATCCTCTATCCTATCCTATCCTCTATCCTATCCTATCCTATCCTCTACCTTATCCTATACTCTATCCTATCCAATTACCTATCCTATCCTCTATCCTATCATATCCTCTATCCTATCCTCTATCCTATCCTATCCTCTATCCTATCCTATCCTCTATCCTATCCTATCCTCTATCCTATCCTATCCTCTATCCTATCCTATCCTCTATCCTATCCTATCCTCTATCCTATCCTATCCTCTATCCTATCCTCTATCCTATCCTATCCTCTATCCTATCCTATCCTCTATCCTATCCTATCCTCTATCCTATCCTATCCTCTATCCTATCCTATCCATTATCCTATCCTCTATCCTATCCTATCCTCTATCCTATCCTATTCTCTATCCTATCCTATCCTCTAGCCTATCCTATCCGATCCTCTATCCTATCCTCTATCCTGTACTATCCTCTACCATATCCTATCCTCTATCCTATCCAATTACCTATCCTATCCTCGATCCTATCCTATCCTCCATCCTATCCTATCCTCTATCAGATCCTCTATCCTATACTAGCATCTACCTTATCCTCTCCCCTATCCTATCCAATTACCTATCCGATCCTCTATCCTATCCTATCCTCTATCCGATCGTATCCTCTATCAGATCCTCTATCCTATCCTATCTTCTATCCTATCCTTTCCCCTATCCTATCCTATCCTCTATCCGATCCTATCCTCTATCCTATACTATCCTCTAACTTATCCTATCCTCTATCCTATCCAATTACCTATCCTATCCTCTATCCTATCCTTTCCTCTATCCTATCCTATCCTCTATCCGATCCTCTATCCTATCCTCTATCCTATCTTCTATCCTATCCTATCCTCTATCCGATCCTCTATCCTATCCTATCCTCTATAATATCGTTTACTCTATCATATCCTATCCTCTATCCTATCCTATCCTCTATCCTATCCTATCCTCTATCCGATCCTCTTTCCTATCCTATCCTCTATCCTATCGTATCCTCTATCCTATCCTCTCCTCTATCCTATCCTATCCTCTATCCTATCCTATCCTCTATCTTATACTATCCTCTACCTTATTCTATCCTCTTTCCTATCCAATTACCTATCGTTTCCTCTATCCTATCCTCTATCCGATCCTCTATCCTATCCTCTATCCTATCCTATCCTCTATCCTATCCTATCCTATCCTCTACCTTATCCTATACTCTATCCTATCCAATTACCTATCCTATCCTCTATCCTATCATATCCTCTATCCTATCCTCTATCCTATCCTATCCTCTATCCTATCCTATCCTCTATCCTATCCTATCCTCTATCCTATCCTATCCTCTATCCTATCCTATCCTCTATCCTATCCTATCCTCTATCCTATCCTATCCTCTATCCTATCCTCTATCCTATCCTATCCTCTATCCTATCCTATCCTCTATCCTATCCTATCCTCTATCCTATCCTATCCTCTATCCTATCCTATCCATTATCCTATCCTCTATCCTATCCTATCCTCTATCCTATCCTATTCTCTATCCTATCCTATCCTCTATCCTATCCTATCCGATCCTCTATCCTATCCTCTATCCTGTACTATCCTCTACCATATCCTATCCTCTATCCTATCCAATTACCTATCCTATCCTCGATCCTATCCTATCCTCCATCCTATCCTATCCTCTATCAGATCCTCTATCCTATACTAGCATCTACCTTATCCTCTCCCCTATCCTATCCAATTACCTATCCGATCCTCTATCCTATCCTATCCTCTATCCGATCGTATCCTCTATCAGATCCTCTATCCTATCCTATCTTCTATCCTATCCTTTCCCCTATCCTATCCTATCCTCTATCCGATCCTATCCTCTATCCTATACTATCCTCTAACTTATCCTATCCTCTATCCTATCCAATTACCTATCCTATCCTCTATCCTATCCTTTCCTCTATCCTATCCTATCCTCTATCCGATCCTCTATCCTATCCTCTATCCTATCTTCTATCCTATCCTATCCTCTATCCTATCCTATCCTCTATCCTATCCTATCCTCTATCCTATCCTATCCTCTATCCTATCCTATCCTCTATCCGATCCTCTATCCTATCCTATCCTCTATCCTATCCTCTATACCATCCTCTATCCTATCCTATCCTCTATCCGATCCTCTATCCTATCCTATCCTCTATAATATCGTTTACTCTATCATATCCTATCCTCTATCCTATCCTATCCTCTATCCGATCCTCTAGCCTATCCTATCCTCTATCCTATCGTATCCTCTATCCTATCCTCTCCTCTATCCTATCCTATCCTCTATCCTATCCTATCCTCTATCTTATACTATCCTCTACCTTATTCTATCCTCTATCCTATCCAATTACCTATCGTTTCCTCTATCCTATCCTCTATCCGATCCTCTATCCTATCCTCTATCCTATCCTATCCTCTATCCTATACTATCCTCTAACTTATCCTATCCTCTATCCTATCCAATTACCTATCCTATCCTCTATCCTATCCTTTCCTCTATCCTATCCTATCCTCTATCCGATCCTCTATCCTATCCTCTATCCTATCCTATCCTCTATCCTATCCTATCCTATCCTCTACCTTATCCTATACTCTATCCTATCCAATTACCTATCCTATCCTCTATCCTATCCTATCCTCTATCCTATCCTCTATCCTATCCTCTATCCTATCCTATCCTCCATCCTATCCTATCCTCTATCCTATCCTAACCTCTATCCCATCCTATCCTCTATCCTTTCCTATCCTCTATCCTATCCTATCCTCTATCCTATCCTCTATCCTATCCTCTATCCTATCCTATCCTCTATCCTATCCTATTCTCTATCCTATCCTATCATCTATCCTATTCTATCCTCTATCCTATCCTCTATCCTATCCTATCCTTTATCCTATCCTATCCTATCCTCTATCCTATCCTATCCTCTATCCTATACTATCCTCTAACTTATCCTATCCTCTATCCTATCCAATTACCTATCCTATCCTCTATCCTATCCTTTCCTCTATCCTATCCTATCCTCTATCCGATCCTCTATCGTATCCTCTATCCTATCATCTATCCTATCCTATCCGATCCTCTATCCTATCGTCTATCCTGTACTATCCTCTACCATATCCTATCCTCTATCCTATCCAATTACCTATCCTATCCTCGATCCTATCCTATCCTCCATCCTATCCTATCCTCTATCAGATCCTCTATCCTATACTAGCATCTACCTTATCCTCTCCCCTATCCTATCCAATTACCTATCCGATCCTCTATCCTATCCTATCCTCTTTCCTATCCTATCCTCTATCCTATCCTATCCTCTATCCTATCCTCTATACCATCCTCTATCCTATCCTATCCTCTATCCGATCCTCTATCCTATCCTATCCTCTAGAATATCGTTTACTCTATCATATCCTATCCTCTATCCTATAATATCATCTATCCTATTCTATCCTCTATACTATCCTATCCTCTATCCTATCCTATCCTCTATCCTATCCTCTCCTTTATCCTATCCTATCCTCTACTCTATCCTATCCTCTATTCTATACTATCCTCTATCCTATCCTCTATACCATCCTCTATCCTATCCTATCCTCTATCCGATCCTCTATCCTATCCTATCCTCTATAATATCGTTTACTCTATCATAACCTATCCTCTATTCTATCCTATCGTCTAACATATACTATCCTCTATCCTATCCTATCCTCTATCCTATTCTATCCTCTATCCGATCCTCTATCCAATCCTATCCTTTATCCTATCCTATCCTCTATCCTATCCTCTCCTCTATCCTATCCTATCCTCTATCCTATCCTATCCTCTATCCTATCCTATAGTCTATCCTCTATCCTATCCTACCCTCTTTCCTATCCTATCATCTATCCTATCCTATCTTCTATCCTATCCTTTCCCCTATCCTATCCTATCCTCTATCCGATCCTATCCTCTATCCTATACTATCCTCTAACTTATACTATCATCTATCCTATCCAATTACCTATCCTATCCTCTATCCTATCCTTTCCTCTATCCTATCCTATCCTCTATCCGATCCTCTATCCTGTCCTCTATCCTATCTTCTATCCTATCCTATCCTCTATCCTATCCTATCCTCTATCCTATCCTATCCTCTATCCTATCCTATCCTCTACCTTATCCTATCCTTTATCCTATCCAATTACCTATCCTATCCTCTATCCTATCCTTTCCTCTATCCTATCCTATCCTCTATCCTATCCTATCCTCTATCCGATCCTCTATCCTATCCTATCCTCTATCCTATCCTCTATACCATCCTCTATCCTATCCTATCCTCTATCCGATCCTCTATCCTATCCTATCCTCTATAATATCGTTTACTCTATCATATCCTATCCTCTATCCTATCCTATCCTCTATCCTATCCTATCCTCTATCCGATCCTCTATCCTATCCTATCCTATATCCTATCGTATCCTCTATCCTATCCTCTCCTCTATCCTATCCTATCCTCTATCCTATCCTATCCTCTATCTTATACTATCCTCTACCTTATCCTATCCTCTATCCTATCCAATTACCTATCGTTTCCTCTATCCTATCCTCTATCCGATCCTCTATCCTATCCTCTATCCTATCCTATCCTCTATCCTATCCTATCCTATCCTCTACCTTATCCTATACTCTATCCTATCCAATTACCTATCCTATCCTCTATCCTATCCTATCCTCTATCCTATCCTATCCTCTATCCCATCCTATCCTCTATCCTTTCCTATACTCTATCCTATCCTATCCTCTATCCTATCCTCTATCCTATCCTATCCTCTATCCTATCCTATTCTCTATCCTATCCTATCATCTATCCTATTCTATCCTCTATCCTATCCTATCCTCTATCCTATCCTATCCTTTATCCTATCCTATCCTCTATCCTATCCTATCCTCTATCCTATACTATCCTCTAACTTATCCTATCCTCTATCCTATCCAATTACCTATCCTATCCTCTATCCTATCCTTTCCTCTATCCTATCCTATCCTCTATCCGATCCTCTATCCTATCCTCTATCCTATCCTATCCTCTATCCTATCCTATCCTATCCTCTACCTTATCCTATACTCTATCCTATCCAATTACCTATCCTATCCTCTATCCTATCCTATCCTCTATCCTATCCTCTATCCTATCCTATCCTCCATCCTATCCTATACTCTATCCTATCCTATCCTCTATCCCATCCTATCCTCTATCCTTTCCTATCCTCTATCCTATCCTATCCTCTATCCTATCCTCTATCCTATCCTATCCTCTATCCTATCCTATTCTCTATCCTATCCTATCATCTATCCTATTCTATCCTCTATCCTATCCTATCCTCTATCCTATCCTATCCTTTATCCTATCCTATCCTATCCTCTATCCTATCCTATCCTCTATCCTATCCTATCCTCTATCTTATACTATCCTCTACCTTATCCTATCCTCTATCCTATCCAATTACCTATCGTTTCCTCTATCCTATCCTCTATCCGATCCTCTATCCTATCCTCTATCCTATCCTATCCTCTATCCTATCCTATCCTATCCTCTACCTTATCCTATACTCTATCCTATCCAATTACCTATCCTATCCTCTATCCTATCCTATCCTCTATCCTATCCTATCCTCTATCCCATCCTATCCTCTATCCTTTCCTATACTCTATCCTATCCTATCCTCTATCCTATCCTCTATCCTATCCTATCCTCTATCCTATCCTATTCTCTATCCTATCCTATCATCTATCCTATTCTATCCTCTATCCTATCCTATCCTCTATCCTATCCTATCCTTTATCCTATCCTATCCTCTATCCTATCCTATCCTCTATCCTATACTATCCTCTAACTTATCCTATCCTCTATCCTATCCAATTACCTATCCTATCCTCTATCCTATCCTTTCCTCTATCCTATCCTATCCTCTATCCGATCCTCTATCCTATCCTCTATCCTATCCTATCCTCTATCCTATCCTATCCTATCCTCTACCTTATCCTATACTCTATCCTATCCAATTACCTATCCTATCCTCTATCCTATCCTATCCTCTATCCTATCCTCTATCCTATCCTATCCTCCATCCTATCCTATACTCTATCCTATCCTATCCTCTATCCCATCCTATCCTCTATCCTTTCCTATCCTCTATCCTATCCTATCCTCTATCCTATCCTCTATCCTATCCTATCCTCTATCCTATCCTATTCTCTATCCTATCCTATCATCTATCCTATTCTATCCTCTATCCTATCCTATCCTCTATCCTATCCTATCCTTTATCCTATCCTATCCTATCCTCTATCCTATCCTATCCTCTATCCTATACTATCCTCTAACTTATCCTATCCTCTATCCTATCCAATTACCTATCCTATCCTCTATCCTATCCTTTCCTCTATCCTATCCTATCCTCTATCCGATCCTCTATCGTATCCTCTATCCTATCATCTATCCTATCCTATCCGATCCTCTATCCTATCCTCTATCCTATACTATCCTCTACCATATCCTATCCTCTATCCTATCCAATTACCTATCCTATCCTCGATCCTATCCTATCCTCCATCCTATCCTATCCTCTATCAGATCCTCTATCCTATACTAGCCTCTACCTTATCCTCTCCCCTATCCTATCCAATAACCTATCCGATCCTCTATCCTATCCTATCCTCTATCCGATCGTATCCTCTATCAGATCCCCTATCCTATCCTATCATCTATCCTATCCTCTATCGTATCCTATCCTATCCTCTTTCCTATCCTATCCTCTATCCTATCCTATCCTCTATCCTATCCTCTATACCATCCTCTATCCTATCCTATCCTCTATCCGATCCTCTATCCTATCCTATCCTCTATAATATCGTTTACTCTATCATATCCTATCCTCTATCCTATAATATCATCTATCCTATTCTATCCTCTATCCTATCCTATCCTCTATCCTATCGTATCCTCTATCCTATCCTCTCCTCTATCCTATCCTACCCTCTTTCCTATCCTATCATCTATCCTATCCTATCTTCTATCCTATCCTTTCCTGTATCCTATCCTATCCTCTATCCTATCCTATCCTCTATCCGATCCTCTGTCCTATCCTACCCTCTATCCTATCCTCTATCCTATCCTATCCTATCCTCTATCCTATCCTATCCTATCCTATCCTCTATCCTATCCTATCCTATCCTCTATCCTATCCTATCCTATCCTATCCTCTATCCTATCCTATCCTATCCTCTATCCTATCCTATCCTTTATCCTATCCTACCCTCTATTCTATCCTATCCTCTATCCTATACTATCCTCTATCCTATCCTATCCTCTATCCTATTCTATCCTCTATCCGATCCTCTATCCAATCCTATCCTTTATCCTATCCTATCCTCTATCCTACTCTATCCTCTATCCTATCCTATCCTCTATCCTATCCTATCCTCTATCCGATCCTCTATCCTATCCTATCCTCTATCCGATCCTCTATCCTATCCTATCCTTTATCCTATCCTATCCTCTATCCTATCCTATCCTCTATCCTATACTATCCTCTACCTTATCCTATCCTCTATCCTATCCAATTACCTATCCTATCCTCTATCCTATCCTTTCCTCTATCCTATCCTATCCTCTATCCGATCCTATATCCTATCCTCTATCCTATCCTATCCTCTATCCTATCCTATCCTCTATCCTATCCTATCCTCTATCCTATCCTATCCTCTATCCTATCCTATCCTCTATCCTATCCTATCCTCTATCCCATCCTATCCTCTATCCTTTCCTATCCTCTATCCTATCCTATCCTCTATCCTATCCTCTATCCTATCCTATCCTATTCTCTATCCTATCCTATCATCTATCCTATTCTATCCTCTATCCTATCCTATCCTCTATCCTATCCTATCCTTTATCCTATCCTATCCTCTATCCTATCCTGTCCTCTATCCTATACTATCCTCTAACTTATCCTATCCTCTAACCTATCCAATTACCTATCCTATCCTCTATCCTATCCTTTCCTCTATCCTATCCTATCCTCTATCCGATCCTCTATCCGATCCTCTATCGTATCCTCTATCCTATCCTCTATCCTATCCTATCCGATCCTCTATCCTATCCTCTATCCTATACTATCCTCTACCATATCCTATCCTCTATCCTATCCAATTAACTATCCTATCCTCGATCCTATCCTATCCTCCATCCTATCCTATCCTCTATTAGATCCTCTATCCTATACTAGTCTCTACCTTATCCTCTCCCCTATCCTATCCAATTACCTATCCGATCCTCTATCCTATCCTATCCTCTATCCGATCGTATCCTCTATCAGATCCTCTATCCTATCCTATCATCTATCCTATCCTCTATCCTATCCTATCCTATCCTCTTTCCTATCCTATCCTATCCTATCCTTTATCCTATCCTATCCTCTATTCTATCCTATCCTCTATCCAATACTATCCTCTATCCTATCCTATCCTCTATCCTGTTCTATCCTCTATCCGATCCTCTATCCAATCCTATCCTTTATCCTATCCTATCCTCTATCCTACTCTATCCTCTATCCTATCCTATCCTCTATCCTATCCTATCCTCTATCCGATCCTCTATCCTATACTATCCTCTATCCGGTCCTCTATCCTATCCTATCCTCTATCCTATCCTATCCTCTATCCTATCCTATCCTTTATCCTATCCTATCCTCTATCCTATCCTATCCTCTATCCTATACTATCCTCTACCTTATCCTATCCTCTAACCTATCCAATTACCTATCCTATCCTCTATCCTATCCTTTCCTCTATCCTATCCTATCCTCTATCCGATCCTCTATCCTATCCTATCCTATCCTCTACCTTATCCTATACTCTATCCTATCCAATTACCTATCCTATCCTCTATCCTATCCTATCCTCTATCCTATCCTCTATCCTATCCTATCCTCCATCCTATCCTATCCTCTATGCTATCCTATCCTCTATCCTATCCTATCCTCTATCCCATCCTATCCTCTATCCTTTCCTATCCTCTATCCTATCCTATCCTCTATCCTATCCTCTATCCTATCCTATCCTCTATCGTATTCTATTCTCTATCCTATCCTATCATCTATCCTATTCTATCCTCTATCCTATCCTATCCTCTATCCTATCCTCTCCTTTATCCTATCCTATCCTCTATCCTATCCTATCCTCTATCCTATACTATCCTCTAACTTATCCTATCCTCTATCCTATCCAATTACCTATCCTATCCTCTATCCTATCCTATCCTCTATCCTATCCTATCCTCTATCCTATCCTATCCTCTATCCTATCCTATCCTCTATCCTATCCTATCCTCTATCCCATCCTATCCTCTATCCTTTCCTATCCTCTATCCTATCCTATCCTCTATCCTATCCTCTATCCTATCCTATCCTATTCTCTATCCTATCCTATCATCTATCCTATTCTATCCTCTATCATATCCTATCCTCTATCCTATCCTATCCTTTATCCTATCCTATCCTCTATCCTATCCTGTCCTCTATCCTATACTATCCTCTAACTTATCCTATCCTCTAACCTATCCAATTACCTATCCTATCCTCTATCCTATCCTTTCCTCTATCCTATCCTATCCTCTATCCGATCCTCTATCCGATCCTCTATCGTATCCTCTATCCTATCCTCTATCCTATCCTATCCGATCCTCTATCCTATCCTCTATCCTATACTATCCTCTACCATATCCTATCCTCTATCCTATCCAATTAACTATCCTATCCTCGATCCTATCCTATCCTCCATCCTATCCTATCCTCTATCAGATCCTCTATCCTATACTAGTCTCTACCTTATCCTCTCCCCTATCCTATCCAATTACCTATCCGATCCTCTATCCTATCCTATCCTCTATCCGATCGTATCCTCTATCAGATCCTCTATCCTATCCTATCATCTATCCTATCCTCTATCCTATCCTATCCTATCCTCTTTCCTATCCTATCCTATCCTATCCTTTATCCTATCCTATCCTCTATTCTATCCTATCCTCTATCCTATACTATCCTCTATCCTATCCTATCCTCTATCCTGTTCTATCCTCTATCCGATCCTCTATCCAATCCTATCCTTTATCCTATCCTATCCTCTATCCTACTCTATCCTCTATCCTATCCTATCCTCTATCCTATCCTATCCTCTATCCGATCCTCTATCCTATACTATCCTCTATCCGGTCCTCTATCCTATCCTATCCTCTATCCTATCCTATCCTCTATCCTATCCTATCCTTTATCCTATCCTATCCTCTATCCTATCCTATCCTCTATCCTATACTATCCTCTACCTTATCCTATCCTCTAACCTATCCAATTACCTATCCTATCCTCTATCCTATCCTTTCCTCTATCCTATCCTATCCTCTATCCGATCCTCTATCCTATCCTATCCTATCATCTACCTTATCCTATACTCTATCCTATCCAATTACCTATCCTATCCTCTATCCTATCCTATCCTCTATCCTATCCTCTATCCTATCCTATCCTCCATCCTATCCTATCCTCTATGCTATCCTATCCTCTATCCTATCCTATCCTCTATCCCATCCTATCCTCTATCCTTTCCTATCCTCTATCCTATCCTATCCTCTATCCTATCCTCTATCCTATCCTATCCTCTATCCTATTCTATTCTCTATCCTATCCTATCATCTATCCTATTCTATCCTCTATCCTATCCTATCCTCTATCCTATCCTCTCCTTTATCCTATCCTATCCTCTATCCTATCCTATCCTCTATCCTATACTATCCTCTAACTTATCCTATCCTCTATCCTATCCAATTACCTATCCTATCCTCTATCCTATCCTATCCTCTATCCTATCCTATCCTCTATCCTATCCTATCCTCTATCCTATCCTATCCTCTATCCTATCCTATCCTCTATCCTATCCTATCCTCTATCCTATCCTATCCTCTATCGTATCCTATTCTATCCTCTATCCTATCCTATCCTCTATCCTATCCTATCCTATCCTCTATCGTATCCTATTCTATCCTCTATCCTATCCTATCCTCTATCCTATCCTATCCTATCCTCTATCCTATCCTATCCTCTATCCTATCCTATCCTCTATCCTATCCTCTCCTCTATCCTATCCTATCCTCTATCCTATCCTATACTCTATCCTCTATCCTATCCTATCCTCTATCCTATCCTATCCTATCCTCTATCCTATCCTATCCTATCCTCTATCCTATCCTATCCTCTATCCTATCCTATCCTCTATCCTATCATATCCTCTATCGTATCCAATCCTATCCTCTATCCTAAACGCTCCTCAATCCTATTCTATCCTCTATCCTATCCTATCCTCTATCCTATCCTATCCTATCCTCTATCCTATCCTATACTCTATCCTATCCTATCCTCTATCCTATCCTCTCCTCTATCCTATCCTATCCTCTATCCTATCCTATACTCTATCCTCTATCCTATCCTACCCTCTTTCCTATCCTATCATCTATCCTATCCTATCTTCTATCCTATCCTTTCCTCTATCCTATCCTATCCTCTATCCTATCCTATCCTCTATCCGATCCTCTATCCTATCCTATCCTCTATCCTATCCTATCCTCTATCCGATCCTCTATCCTATCCTATCCTCTATCCTATCCTCTATCCTATCCTATCCTATCCTCTATCCTATCCTATCCTATCCTCTATCCTATCCTATCCTTTATCCTATCCTATCCTATCCTCTATCCTATCCTATCCTATCCTCTATCCTATCCTATCCTTTATCCTATCCTATCCTATCCTCTATCCTATCCTATCCTCTATCCTATCCTATCCTCTATCCTATCCTCTCCTCTATCCTATCCTATCCTCTATCCTATCCTATACTCTATCCTCTATCCTATCCTATCCTCTATCCTATCCTATCCTATCCTCTATCCTATCCTATCCTATCCTCTATCCTATCCTATCCTCTATCCTATCCTATCCTCTATCCTATCATATCCTCTATCGTATCCAATCCGATCCTCTATCCTAAACGCTCCTCAATCCTATTCTATCCTCTATCCTATCCTATCCTCTATCCTATCCTATCCTATCCGCTATCCTATCCTATACTCTATCCTATCCTATCCTCTATCCTATCCTCTCCTCTATCCTATCCTATCCTCTATCCTATCCTATACTCTATCCTCTATCCTATCCTACCCTCTTTCCTATCCTATCATCTATCCTATCCTATCTTCTATCCTATCCTTTCCTCTATCCTATCCTATCCTCTATCCTATCCTATCCTCTATCCGATCCTCTATCCTATCCTATCCTCTATCCTATCCTCTATCCTATCCTATCCTATCCTCTATCCTATCCTATCCTATCCTCTATCCTATCCTATCCTATCCTATCCTCTATCCTATCCTATCCTTTATCCTATCCTATCCTATCCTCTATCCTATACTATCCTCTATCCTATCCTATCCTCTATCCTATTCTATCCTCTATCCGATCCTCTATCCAATCCTATCCTTTACCCTATCCTATCCTCTATCCTACTCTATCCTATATCCTATCCTATCCTCTATCCTATCCTATCCTCTATCCGATCCTCTATCCTATCCTATCCTCTATCCGATCCTCTATCCTATCCTATCCTCTATCCGATCCTCTATCCTATCCTATCCTCTATCCTATCCTATCCTCTATCCTATCCTATCCTTTATCCTATCCTATCCTCTATCCTATCCTATCATCTATCCTATCCTCTATCCTATCCTATCCTATCCTCTTTCCTATCCTATCCTATCCTATCCTTTATCCTATCCTATCCTCTATTCTATCCTATCCTCTATCCTATACTATCCTCTATCCTATCCTATCCTCTATCCTGTTCTATCCTCTATCCGATCCTCTATCCAATCCTATCCTTTATCCTATCCTATCCTCTATCCTACTCTATCCTCTATCCTATCCTATCCTCTATCCTATCCTATCCTCTATCCGATCCTCTATCCTATACTATCCTCTATCCGATCCTCTATCCTATCCTATCCTCTATCCTATCCTATCCTCTATCCTATCCTATCCTTTATCCTATCCTATCCTCTATCCTATCCTATCCTATCCTCTACCTTATCCTATACTCTATCCTATCCAATTACCTATCCTATCCTCTATCCTATCCTATCCTCTATCCTATCCTCTATCCTATCCTATCCTCCATCCTATCCTATCCTCTATGCTATCCTATCCTCTATCCTATCCTATCCTCTATCCCATCCTATCCTCTATCCTTTCCTATCCTCTATCCTATCCTATCCTCTATCCTATCCTCTATCCTATCCTATCCTCTATCCTATTCTATTCTCTATCCTATCCTATCATCTATCCTATTCTATCCTCTATCCTATCCTATCCTCTATCCTATCCTCTCCTTTATCCTATCCTATCCTCTATCCTATCCTATCCTCTATCCTATACTATCCTCTAACTTATCCTATCCTCTATCCTATCCAATTACCTATCCTATCCTCTATCCTATCCTATCCTCTATCCTATCCTATCCTCTATCCTATCCTATCCTCTATCCTATCCTATCCTCTATCCTATCCTATCCTCTATCCTATCCTATCCTCTATCCTATCCTATCCTCTATCGTATCCTATTCTATCCTCTATCCTATCCTATCCTCTATCCTATCCTATCCTATCCTCTATCGTATCCTATTCTATCCTCTATCCTATCCTATCCTCTATCCTATCCTATCCTATCCTCTATCCTATCCTATCCTCTATCCTATCCTATCCTCTATCCTATCCTCTCCTCTATCCTATCCTATCCTCTATCCTATCCTATACTCTATCCTCTATCCTATCCTATCCTCTATCCTATCCTATCCTATCCTCTATCCTATCCTATCCTATCCTCTATCCTATCCTATCCTCTATCCTATCCTATCCTCTATCCTATCATATCCTCTATCGTATCCAATCCTATCCTCTATCCTAAACGCTCCTCAATCCTATTCTATCCTCTATCCTATCCTATCCTCTATCCTATCCTATCCTATCCTCTATCCTATCCTATACTCTATCCTATCCTATCCTCTATCCTATCCTCTCCTCTATCCTATCCTATCCTCTATCCTATCCTATACTCTATCCTCTATCCTATCCTACCCTCTTTCCTATCCTATCATCTATCCTATCCTATCTTCTATCCTATCCTTTCCTCTATCCTATCCTATCCTCTATCCTATCCTATCCTCTATCCGATCCTCTATCCTATCCTATCCTCTATCCTATCCTATCCTCTATCCGATCCTCTATCCTATCCTATCCTCTATCCTATCCTCTATCCTATCCTATCCTATCCTCTATCCTATCCTATCCTATCCTCTATCCTATCCTATCCTTTATCCTATCCTATCCTATCCTCTATCCTATCCTATCCTATCCTCTATCCTATCCTATCCTTTATCCTATCCTATCCTATCCTCTATCCTATCCTATCCTCTATCCTATCCTATCCTCTATCCTATCCTCTCCTCTATCCTATCCTATCCTCTATCCTATCCTATACTCTATCCTCTATCCTATCCTATCCTCTATCCTATCCTATCCTATCCTCTATCCTATCCTATCCTATCCTCTATCCTATCCTATCCTCTATCCTATCCTATCCTCTATCCTATCATATCCTCTATCGTATCCAATCCGATCCTCTATCCTAAACGCTCCTCAATCCTATTCTATCCTCTATCCTATCCTATCCTCTATCCTATCCTATCCTATCCGCTATCCTATCCTATACTCTATCCTATCCTATCCTCTATCCTATCCTCTCCTCTATCCTATCCTATCCTCTATCCTATCCTATACTCTATCCTCTATCCTATCCTACCCTCTTTCCTATCCTATCATCTATCCTATCCTATCTTCTATCCTATCCTTTCCTCTATCCTATCCTATCCTCTATCCTATCCTATCCTCTATCCGATCCTCTATCCTATCCTATCCTCTATCCTATCCTCTATCCTATCCTATCCTATCCTCTATCCTATCCTATCCTATCCTCTATCCTATCCTATCCTATCCTATCCTCTATCCTATCCTATCCTTTATCCTATCCTATCCTATCCTCTATCCTATACTATCCTCTATCCTATCCTATCCTCTATCCTATTCTATCCTCTATCCGATCCTCTATCCAATCCTATCCTTTACCCTATCCTATCCTCTATCCTACTCTATCCTATATCCTATCCTATCCTCTATCCTATCCTATCCTCTATCCGATCCTCTATCCTATCCTATCCTCTATCCGATCCTCTATCCTATCCTATCCTCTATCCGATCCTCTATCCTATCCTATCCTCTATCCTATCCTATCCTCTATCCTATCCTATCCTTTATCCTATCCTATCCTCTATCCTATCCTATCATCTATCCTATCCTCTATCCTATCCTATCCTATCCTCTTTCCTATCCTATCCTATCCTATCCTTTATCCTATCCTATCCTCTATTCTATCCTATCCTCTATCCTATACTATCCTCTATCCTATCCTATCCTCTATCCTGTTCTATCCTCTATCCGATCCTCTATCCAATCCTATCCTTTATCCTATCCTATCCTCTATCCTACTCTATCCTCTATCCTATCCTATCCTCTATCCTATCCTATCCTCTATCCGATCCTCTATCCTATACTATCCTCTATCCGATCCTCTATCCTATCCTATCCTCTATCCTATCCTATCCTCTATCCTATCCTATCCTTTATCCTATCCTATCCTCTATCCTATCCTATCCTATCCTCTACCTTATCCTATACTCTATCCTATCCAATTACCTATCCTATCCTCTATCCTATCCTATCCTCTATCCTATCCTCTATCCTATCCTATCCTCCATCCTATCCTATCCTCTATGCTATCCTATCCTCTATCCTATCCTATCCTCTATCCCATCCTATCCTCTATCCTTTCCTATCCTCTATCCTATCCTATCCTCTATCCTATCCTCTATCCTATCCTATCCTCTATCCTATTCTATTCTCTATCCTATCCTATCATCTATCCTATTCTATCCTCTATCCTATCCTATCCTCTATCCTATCCTCTCCTTTATCCTATCCTATCCTCTATCCTATCCTATCCTCTATCCTATACTATCCTCTAACTTATCCTATCCTCTATCCTATCCAATTACCTATCCTATCCTCTATCCTATCCTATCCTCTATCCTATCCTATCCTCTATCCTATCCTATCCTCTATCCTATCCTATCCTCTATCCTATCCTATCCTCTATCGTATCCTATTCTATCCTCTATCCTATCCTATCCTCTATCCTATCCTATCCTATCCTCTATCGTATCCTATTCTATCCTCTATCCTATCCTATCCTCTATCCTATCCTATCCTATCCTCTATCCTATCCTATCCTCTATCCTATCCTATCCTCTATCCTATCCTCTCCTCTATCCTATCCTATCCTCTATCCTATCCTATACTCTATCCTCTATCCTATCCTATCCTCTATCCTATCCTATCCTATCCTCTATCCTATCCTATCCTATCCTCTATCCTATCCTATCCTCTATCCTATCCTATCCTCTATCCTATCATATCCTCTATCGTATCCAATCCTATCCTCTATCCTAAACGCTCCTCAATCCTATTCTATCCTCTATCCTATCCTATCCTCTATCCTATCCTATCCTATCCTCTATCCTATCCTATACTCTATCCTATCCTATCCTCTATCCTATCCTCTCCTCTATCCTATCCTATCCTCTATCCTATCCTATACTCTATCCTCTATCCTATCCTACCCTCTTTCCTATCCTATCATCTATCCTATCCTATCTTCTATCCTATCCTTTCCTCTATCCTATCCTATCCTCTATCCTATCCTATCCTCTATCCGATCCTCTATCCTATCCTATCCTCTATCCTATCCTATCCTCTATCCGATCCTCTATCCTATCCTATCCTCTATCCTATCCTCTATCCTATCCTATCCTATCCTCTATCCTATCCTATCCTATCCTCTATCCTATCCTATCCTTTATCCTATCCTATCCTATCCTATCCTCTATCCTATCCTATCCTATCCTCTATCCTATCCTATCCTTTATCCTATCCTATCCTATCCTCTATCCTATCCTATCCTCTATCCTATCCTATCCTCTATCGTATCCTATTCTATCCTCTATCCTATCCTATCCTCTATCCTATCCTCTCCTCTATCCTATCCTATCCTCTATCCTATCCTATACTCTATCCTCTATCCTATCCTATCCTCTATCCTATCCTATCCTATCCTCTATCCTATCCTATCCTATCCTCTATCCTATCCTATCCTCTATCCTATCCTATCCTCTATCCTATCATATCCTCTATCGTATCCAATCCTATCCTCTATCCTAAACGCTCCTCAATCCTATTCTATCCTCTATCCTATCCTATCCTCTATCCTATCCTATCCTATCCTCTATCCTATCCTATACTCTATCCTATCCTATCCTCTATCCTATCCTCTCCTCTATCCTATCCTATCCTCTATCCTATCCTATACTCTATCCTCTATCCTATCCTACCCTCTTTCCTATCCTATCATCTATCCTATCCTATCTTCTATCCTATCCTTTCCTCTATCCTATCCTATCCTCTATCCTATCCTATCCTCTATCCGATCCTCTATCCTATCCTATCCTCTATCCTATCCTATCCTCTATCCGATCCTCTATCCTATCCTATCCTCTATCCTATCCTCTATCCTATCCTATCCTATCCTCTATCCTATCCTATCCTATCCTCTATCCTATCCTATCCTTTATCCTATCCTATCCTATCCTATCCTCTATCCTATCCTATCCTATCCTCTATCCTATCCTATCCTTTATCCTATCCTATCCTATCCTCTATCCTATCCTATCCTCTATCCTATCCTATCCTCTATCCTATCCTCTCCTCTATCCTATCCTATCCTCTATCCTATCCTATACTCTATCCTCTATCCTATCCTATCCTCTATCCTATCCTATCCTATCCTCTATCCTATCCTATCCTATCCTCTATCCTATCCTATCCTCTATCCTATCCTATCCTCTATCCTATCATATCCTCTATCGTATCCAATCCTATCCTCTATCCTAAACGCTCCTCAATCCGATTCTATCCTCTATCCTATCCTATCCTCTATCCTATCCTATCCTATCCTCTATCCTATCCTATACTCTATCCTATCCTATCCTCTATCCTATCCTCTCCTCTATCCTATCCTATCCTCTATCCTATCCTATACTCTATCCTCTATCCTATCCTACCCTCTTTCCTATCCTATCATCTATCCTATCCTATCTTCTATCCTATCCTTTCCTCTATCCTATCCTATCCTCTATCCTATCCTATCCTCTATCCGATCCTCTATCCTATCCTATCCTCTATCCTATCCTCTATCCTATCCTATCCTATCCTCTATCCTATCCTATCCTATCCTCTATCCTATCCTATCCTTTATCCTATCCTATCCTATCCTCTATTCTATACTATCCTCTATCCTATCCTATCCTCTATCCTATTCTATCCTCTATCCGATCCTCTATCCAATCCTATCCTTTACCCTATCCTATCCTCTATCCTACTCTATCCTATATCCTATCCTATCCTCTATCCTATCCTATCCTCTATCCGATCCTCTATCCTATCCTATCCTCTATCCGATCCTCTATCCTATCCTATCCTCTATCCGATCCTCTATCCTATCCTATCCTCTATCCTATCCTATTCTCTATCCTATCCTATCCTTTATCCTATCCTATCCTCTATCCTATCCTATCCTCTATCCTATACTATCCTCTACCTTATCCTATCCTCTATCCTATCCAATTACCTATCCTATCCTCTATCCTATCCTATCCTCTATCCTATCCTATCCTCTATCCTATCCTATCCTCTATCCTATCCTATCCTCTATCCTATCCTATCCTCTATCCTATCCTATCCTCTATCGTATCCTATCCTATCCTCTATCATATCCTATCCTCTATCCTAAACGCTCCTCAATCCTATTCTATCCTCTATCCTATCCTATCCTCTATCCTATCCTATCCTATCCTCTATCCTATCCTATCCTCTATCCTATCCTATCCTCTATAATATCCTCTCCTCTATCCTATCCTATCCTCTATCCTATCCTATCCTCTATCCTATCCTATCCTCTATCCTATCCTATACTCTATCCTCTATCCTATCCTACCCTCTTTCCTATCCTATCATCTATCCTATCCTATCTTCTATCCTATCCTTTCCTCTATCCTATCCTATCCTCTATCCTATCCTATCCTCTATCCGATCCTCTATCCTATCCTATCCTCTATCCTATCCTCTATCCTATCCTATCCTATCCTCTATCCTATCCTATCCTATCCTCTATCCTATCCTATCCTTTATCCTATCCTATCCTCTATTCTATCCTATCCTCTATCCTATTCTATCCTCTATCCGATCCTCTATCCAATCCTATCCTTTACCCTATCCTATCCTCTTTCCTATCCTATCCTCTATCCTATCCTATCCTCTATCCTATCCTCTATTCCATCCTCTATCCTATCCTATCCTCTATCCGATCCTCTACCCTATCCTATCCTCTATAATATCGTTTACTCTATCATATCCTATCCTCTATCCTATCCTATCCTCTATCCGATCCTCTGTCCTATCCTATCCTCTATCCTATCCTATCCTATCCTCTTTCCTATCCTATCCTATCCTATCCTTTATCCTATCCTATCCTCTATTCTATCCTATCCTCTATCCTATACTATCCTCTATCCTATCCTATCCTCTATCCTATCCTATCCTCTATCCTATCATATCCTCTATCGTATCCAATCCTATCCTCTATCCTAAACGCTCCTCAATCCTATTCTATCCTCTATCCTATCCTATCCTCTATCCTATCCTATCCTATCCTCTATCCTATCCTATACTCTATCCTATCCTATCCTCTATCCTATCCTCTCCTCTATCCTATCCTATCCTCTATCCTATCCTATACTCTGTCCTCTATCCTATCCTACCCTCTTTCCTATCCTATCATCTATCCTATCCTATCTTCTATCCTATCCTTTCCTCTATCCTATCCTATCCTCTATCCTATCCTATCCTCTATCCGATCCTCTATCCTATCCTATCCTCTATCCTATCCTCTATCCTATCCTATCCTATCCTCTATCCTATCCTATCCTATCCTCTATCCTATCCTATCCTTTATCCTATCCTATCCTATCCTCTATCCTATACTATCCTCTATCCTATCCTATCCTCTATCCTATTCTATCCTCTATCCGATCCTCTATCCAATCCTATCCTTTACCCTATCCTATCCTCTATCCTACTCTATCCTATATCCTATCCTATCCTCTATCCTATCCTATCCTCTATCCGATCCTCTATCCTATCCTATCCTCTATCCGATCCTCTATCCTATCCTATCCTCTATCCGATCCTCTATCCTATCCTATCCTCTATCCTATCCTATCCTCTATCCTATCCTATCCTTTATCCTATCCTATCCTCTATCCTATCCTATCCTCTATCCTATACTATCCTCTACCTTATCCTATCCTCTATCCTATCCAATTACCTATCCTATCCTCTATCCTATCCTATCCTCTATCCTATCCTATCCTCTATCCTATCCTATCCTCTATCCTATCCTATCCTCTATCGTATCCTATCCTATCCTCTATCATATCCTATCCTCTATCCTAAACGCTCCTCAATCCTATTCTATTCTCTATCCTATCCTATCCTCTATCCTATCCTATCCTATCCTCTTTCCTATCCTATCCTCTATCCTATCCTATCCTCTATAATATCCTCTCCTCTATCCTATCCTATCCTCTATCCTATCCTATCCTCCATCCTATCCTATACTCTATCCTCTATCCTATCACACCCTCTTTCCTATCCTATCATCTATCCTATCCTATCTTCTATCCTATCCTTTCCTCTATCCTATCCTATCCTCTATCCTATCCTATCCTCTATCCGATCCTCTATCCTATCCTATCCTCTATCCTATCCTCTATCCTATCCTATCCTATCCTCTATCCTATCCTATCCTATCCTCTATCCTATCCTATCCTTTATCCTATCCTATCCTCTATTCTATCCTATCCTCTATCCTATACTATCCTCTATCCTATCCTATCCTCTATCCTATTCTATCCTCTATCCGATCCTCTATCCAATCCTATCCTTTACCCTATCCTATCCTCTTTCCTATCCTATCCTCTATCCTATCCTATCCTCTATCCTATCCTCTATGCCATCCTCTATCCTATCCTATCCTCTATCCGATCCTCTACCCTATCCTATCCTCTATAATATCGTTTACTCTATCATATCCTATCCTCTATCCTATCCTATCCTCTATCCGATCCTCTGTCCTATCCTATCCTCTATCCTATCCTATCCTCTATCCGATCCTCTGTCCTATCCTATCCTCTATCCTATCCTATCCTATCCTCTTTCCTATCCTATCCTATCCTATCCTTTATCCTATCCTATCCTCTATCCGATCCTCCATCCTATCCTATCCTCTATAATATCGTTTACTCTATCATATCCTATCCTCTATCCTACAATATCATCTATCCTATTCTATCCTCTATCCTATCCTATCCTCTATCCTATCGTATCATCTATCCTATCCTCTCCTCTATCCTATCCTATCCTCTATCCTATCCTATAGTCTATCCTCTATCCTATCCCACCCTCTTTCCTATCCTATCATCTATCCTATCCTATCTTCTATCCTATCCTTTCCTCTATCCTATCCTATCCTCTATCCTATCCTATCCTCTATCCGATCCTCTGTCCTATCCTATCCTCTATCCTATCCTATCCTTTATCCTATCCTATCCTCTATTCTATCCTATCCTCTATCCTATACTATCCTCTATCCTATCCTATCCTCTATCCTATTCTATCCTCTATCCGATCCTCTATCCAATCCTATCCTTTATCCTATCCTATCCTCTATCCTACTCTATCCTCTATCCTATCCTATCCTCTATCCTATCCTATCCTCTATCCGATCCTCAATCCTATTCTATCCTCTATCCTATCCTATCCTCTATCCTATCCTATCCTCTATCCGATCCTCTATCCTATCCTATCCTCTATCCTATCCTATCCTCTATCCTATCCTCTATCCTATCCTCTATCCTATCCTATCCTCTATCCTATCCTATCCTCTATCCTATCGTATCCTCTATCCTATCCTCTCCTCTATCCTATCCTATCCTCTATCCTATCCTATAGTCTATCCTCTATCCTATCCTACCCTCTTTCCTATCCTATCATCTATCCTATCCTATCTTCTATCCTATCCTTTCCTCTATCCCATCCTATCCTCTTTCCTATCCTATCCTCTATCCTATCCTATCCTCTACCCTATTATATCCTCTATCCTATCCTATCCTCTACCTTATCCTATACTCTATCCTATCCAATTACCTATCCTATCCTCTATCCTATCCTGTATCCTATCCTATCCTCTAACCTATCCTATCCTCTATCCTATCCTATCCTCTATCCTATCCTTTATCCTATCCTATCCTCTATCCTATCCTATCCTCTATCCTATCCTATCCTCTATCCTATCCTCTCCCCTATCCTATCCTATAGTCTATCCTCTATCCTATCCTACCCTCTTTCCTATCCTATCATCTATCCTATCCTATCTTCTATCCTATCCTTTCCTCTATCCTATCCTCTATCATATCCTATCCTCTATCCTAAACGCTCCTCAATCCTATTCTATCCTCTATCCTATCCTATCCTCTATCCTATCCTATCCTATCCTCTATCCTATCCTATCCTCTATCCTATCCTATCCTCTATCCTATCCTCTATCCTATCCTCTATCCTATCCTATCCTCTATCCTATCCTATCCTCTATCCTATCGTATCCTCTATCCTATCCTCTCCTCTATCCTATCCTATCCTCTATCCTATCCTATAGTCTATCCTCTATCCTATCCTACCCTCTTTCCTATCCTATCATCTATCCTATCCTATCTTCTATCCTATCCTTTCCTCTATCCCATCCTATCCTCTTTCCTATCCTATCCTCTATCCTATCCTATCCTCTACCCTATTATATCCTCTATCCTATCCTATCCTCTACCTTATCCTATACTCTATCCTATCCAATTACCTATCCTATCCTCTATCCTATCCTGTATCCTATCCTATCCTCTAACCTATCCTATCCTCTATCCTATCCTATCCTCTATCCTATCCTATCCTCTACCTTATCCTATACTCTATCCTATCCAATTACCTATCCTATCCTCTATCCTATCCTGTATCCTATCCTATCCTCTAACCTATCCTATCCTCTATCCTATCCTATCCTCTATCCTATCCTATCCTTTATCCTATCCTATCCTCTATCCTATCCTATCCTCTATCCTATCCTATCCTCTATCCTATCCTCTCCCCTATCCTATCCTATAGTCTATCCTCTATCCTATCCTACCCTCTTTCCTATCCTATCATCTATCCTATCCTATCTTCTATCCTATCCTTTCCTCTATCCTATCCTATCCTCTATCCTATCCTATCCTGTATCCGATCCTCTGTCCTATCCTATCCTCTATCCTATCCTCTATCCCATCCTATCCTATCCTCTATCCTATCCTATCCTGTATCCTATTCTATCCTCTATCCGATCCTCTATCCAATCCTATCCTTTATCCTATCCTATCCCCTATCCTACTCTATCCTCTATCCTATCCTATCATCTATCCTATCCTATCCTATCCTATCCTTTATCCTATCCTATCCTCTATCCTATCCTATCCTCTATCCTATCCTATCCTCTATCCTATCCTCTATCCTATCCTCTATCCTATCCTCTATCCTATCCTATCCTCTATCCTATCCTATCCTCTATCCTATCGTATCCTCTATCCTATCCTCTCCTCTATCCTATCCTATCCTCTATCCTATCCTACCCTCTTTCCTATCCTATCATCTATCCTATCCTATCTTCTATCCTATCCTTTCCTCTATCCCATCCTATCCTCTATCCTATCCTATCCTCTATCCGATCCTCTGTCCTCTCCTATCCTCTATCCTACCCTCTATCCTATCCTATCCTATCCTCTATCCTATCCTATCCTATCCTCTATCCTATCCTATCCTTTATCCTATCCTATCCTCTATTCTATCCTGTCCTCTATCCTATACTATCGTCTATCCTATCCTATCCTCTATCCTATTCTATCCTCTATCCGATCCTCTATCCAATCCTATCCTTTATCCTATCCTATCCTCTATCCTACTCTATCCTCTATCCTACCCTATCCTCTATCCTATCCTATCTTCTATCCGATCCTCTATCCTATCCTATCCTCTATCCGATCCTCTATCCTATCCTATCCTCTATCCTATCCTATCCTCTATCCTATCCTATCCTTTATCCTATCCTATCCTCTATCCTATCCTATCCTCTATCCTATACTATCCTCTACCTTATCCTATCCTCTATCCTATCCAATTACCTATCCTATCCTCTATCCTATCCTGTCCTCTATCCTATCCTATCCTCTATCCGATCCTCTATCCTATCCTCTATCCTATCCTATCTTCTATCCTATCCTATCCTCTATCCTATCCTATCCTCTATCCTATTCTATCCTCTATCCGATCCTCTATCCAATCCTATCCTTTATCCTATCCTATCCTCTATCCTACTCTATCCTCTATCCTACCCTATCCTCTATCCTATCCTATCCTCTATCCGATCCTCTATCCTATCCTATCCTCTATCCGATCCTCTATCCTATCCTATCCTCTATCCTATCCTATCCTCTATCCTATCCTCTATCCTATCCTATCCTTTATCCTATCCTATCCTCTATCCTATCCTATCCTCTATCCTATACTATCCTCTACCTTATCCTATCCTCTATCCTATCCAATTACCTATCCTGTCCTCTATCCTATCCTATCCTCTATCCGATCCTCTATCCTATCCTCTATCCTATCCTATCCTCTATCCTATCCTATCCTCTATCCTATCCTATCCTCTATCCTATCCTATCCTCTATCCCATCCTATCCTCTATCCTTTCCTATCCTCTATCCTATCCTATCCTCTATCCTATCCTCTATCCTATCCTATCCTCTATCCTATCCTATCCTCTATCCTATCCTATTCTCTATCCTATCCTATCATCTATCCTAATCTATCCTCTATCCTATCCTATCCTCTATCCTATCCTATCCAATTACCTATCCTATCCTCTATCCTATCCTATCCTCTATCCTATCCTATCCTCTATCCTATCCTATCCTCTATCCTATCCTATCCTGTATCCTATCCTATCCTCTATCCTATCCTATCCTCTATCCTATCCTATCCTCTATCCTATCCTATCCTCTATCCTATCCTATCCTCTATCCTATCCTATCCTCTATCGTATCCTATTCTATCCTCTATCCTATCCTATCCTCTATCCTATCCTATCCTATCCTCTATCCTATCCTATCCTTTATCCTATCCTATCCTCTATTCTATCCTGTCCTCTATCCTATACTATCGTCTATCCTATCCTATCCTCTATCCGATCCTCTATCCAATCCTATCCTTTATCCTATCCTATCCTCTATCCTACTCTATCCTCTATCCTATCCTATCCTCTATCCTATCCTATCCTCTATCCGATCCTCTATCCTATCCTATCCTCTATCAGATCCTCTATCCTATCCTATCCTCTATCCTATCCTATCCTCTATCCGATCTTCTATCCTATCCTCTATCCTATCCTATCCTCTATCCTACCCTATCCTCTATCCTATCCTATCCTCTATCCTATACTATCCTCTATCCTATCCTATCCTCTATCCTGTTCTATCCTCTATCCGATCCTCTATCCAATCCTATCCTTTATCCTATCCTATCCTCTATCCTACTCTATCCTCTATCCTATCCTATCCTCTATCCTATCCTATCCTCTATCCGATCCTCTATCCTATACTATCCTCTATCCGATCCTCTATCCTATCCTATCCTCTATCCTATCCTATCCTCTATCCTATCCTATCCTTTATCCTATCCTATCCTCTATCCTATACTATCCTCTAACTTATCCTATCCTCTATCCTATCCAATTACCTATCCTATCCTCTATCCTATCCTATCCTCTATCCTATCCTATCCTCTATCCGATCCTCTATCCTATCCTCTATCCTATCCTATCCTCTATCCTATCCTATCCTATCCTCTACCTTATCCTATACTCTATCCTATCCAATTACCTATCCTATCCTCTATCCTATCCTATCCTCTATCCTATCCTCTATCCTATCCTATCCTCCATCCTATCCTATCCTCTATGCTATCCTATCCTCTATCCTATCCTATCCTCTATCCCATCCTATCCTCTATCCTTTCCTATCCTCTATCCTATCCTATCCTCTATCCTATCCTCTATCCTATCCTATCCTCTATCCTATTCTATTCTCTATCCTATCCTATCATCTATCCTATTCTATCCTCTATCCTATCCTATCCTCTATCCTATCCTCTCCTTTATCCTATCCTATCCTCTATCCTATCCTATCCTCTATCCTATACTATCCTCTGACTTATCCTATCCTCTATCCTATCCAATTACCTATCCTATCCTCTATCCTATCCTATCCTCTATCCTATCCTATCCTCTATCCTATCCTATCCTCTATCCTATCCTATCCTCTATCCTATCCTATCCTCTATCCTATCCTATCCTCTATCGTATCCTATTCTATCCTCTATCCTATCCTATCCTCTATCCTATCATATCCTATCCTCTATCGTATCCTATTCTATCCTCTATCCTATCCTATCCTCTATCCTATCCTATCCTATCCTCTATCCTATCCTATCCTCTATCCTATCCTATCCTCTATCCTATCCTCTCCTCTATCCTATCCTATCCTCTATCCTATCCTATACTCTATCCTCTATCCTATCCTATCCTCTATCCTATCCTATCCTATCCTCTATCCTATCCTATCCTATCCTCTATCCTATCCTATCCTCTATCCTATCCTATCCTCTATCCTATCATATCCTCTATCGTATCCTATCCTATCCTCTATCCTAAACGCTCCTCAATCCTATTCTATCCTCTATCCTATCCTATCCTCTATCCTATCCTATCCTATCCTCTATCCTATCCTATACTCTATCCTATCCTATCCTCTATCCTATCCTCTCCTCTATCCTATCCTATCCTCTATCCTATCCTATACTCTATCCTCTATTCTATCCTACCCTCTTTCCTATCCTATCATCTATCCTATCCTATCTTCTATCCTATCCTTTCCTCTATCCTATCCTATCCTCTATCCTATCCTATCCTCTATCCGATCCTCTATCCTATCCTATCCTCTATCCTATCCTCTATCCTATCCTATCCTCTATCATATCCTATCCTCTATCCGATCCTCTATCCTATCCTATCCTCTATCCTATACTATCCTCTACCTTATCCTATCCTCTATCCTATCCAATTACCTATCCTATCCTCTATCCTATCCTTTCCTCTATCCTATCCTATCCTCTATCCTATCCTCTATCCTATCCTCTATCCTATCCTATCCTCTATCCTATCCTATCGTCTATCCTATCCTATCCTCTATCCCATCCTATCCTCTATCCTTTCCTATCCTCTATCCTATCCTATCCTCTATCCTATCCTCTATCCTATCCTATCCTCTATCCTATCCTATTCTCTATCCTATCCTATCATCTATCCTATTCTATCCTCTACCCTATCCTATCCTCTGTCCTATCCTATCCTTTATCCTATCCTATCCTCTATCCTATCCTATCCTCTATCCTATACTATCCTCTAACTTATCCTATCCTTTATCCTATCCAATTACCTATCCTATCCTCTATCCTATCCTATCCTCTATCCTATCCTATCCTCTATCGTATCGTATTCTATCCTCTATCCTATCCTATCCTCTATCCTATCCTATCCTATCCTCTATCCTATCCTATCCTCTATCCTATCCTCTCCTCTATCCTATCCTATCCTATCCTCTATCCTATCCTATCCTCTATCCTATCCTATCCTCTATCCTATCCTATCCTCTATCCTATCCTATCCTCTATCCTATCCTCTCCTCTATCCTATCCTATCCTCTATCCTATCCTATACTCTATCCTCTATCCTATATTATCCTATCCTCTATCCTATCCTATCCTCTATCCTATCCTATCCTCTATCCTATCCTATCCTATCCTCTATCCTATCCTATCCTCTATCCTATCCTATCCTCTATCCTATCCTCTCCTCTATCCTATCCTATAGTCTATCCTCTATCCTATCCTACCCTCTTTCCTATCCTATCATCTATCCTATCCTATCTTCTATCCTATCCTTTCCTCTATCCTATCCTATCCTCTATCCTATCCTATCCTCTATCCGATCCTCTGTCCTATCCTATCCTCTATCCTATCCTCTATCCTATCCTATCCTATCCTCTATCCTATCCTATCCTCTATCCTATTCTATCCTCTATCCGATCCTCTATCCAATCCTATCCTTTATCCTATCCTATCCTCTATCCTACTCTATCCTCTATCCTATCCTATCATCTATCCTATCCTATCCTCTATCCGATCCTCTATCCTATCCTATCCTCTATCCGATCCTCTATCCTATCCTATCCTCTATCCTATCCTATCCTCTATCCTATCCTATCCTTTATCCTATCCTATCCTCTATCCTATCCTATCCTCTATCCTATACTATCCTCTACCTTATCGTATCCTCTATCCTATCCAATTACCTATCCTATCCTCTATCCTATCCTTTCCTCTATCCTATCCTATCCTCTATCCTATCCTCTATCCTATCCTCTATCCTATCCTATCCTCTATCCTTTCCTATCCTCTATCCTATCCTATCCTCTATCCTATCCTATCCTCTATCCTATCCTATTCTCTATCCTATCCTATCATCTATCCTATTCTATCCTCTATCCTATCCTATCCTCTATCCTATCCTATCCTTTATCCTATCCTATCCTCTATCCTATCCTATCCTCTATCCTATACTATCCTCTAACTTATCCTATCCTCTATCCTATCCAATTACCTATCCTATCCTCTATCCTATCCTTTCCTCTATCCTACCCTATCCTCTATCCGATCCCCTATCCTATCCTCTATCCTATCCTCTATCCTATCCTATCCGATCCTCTATCCTATCCTCTATCCTATACTATCCTCTACCATATCCTATCCTCTATCCTATCCAATTACCTATCCTATCCTCTATCCTATACTATCCTCTACCTTATCCTATCCTCTATCCTATCCAATTACCTATCCTATCCAATTACCTACCCTATCCTCTATCCTATCCTTTCCTCTATCCTATCCTATCCTCTATCCGATCCTATATCCTATCCTCTATCCTATCCTATCCTCTATCCTATCCTATCCTATCCTCTACCTTATCCTATACTCTATCCTATCCAATTACCTATCCTATCCTCTATCCTATCCTATCCTCTGTCCTATCCTCTATCCAATCCTATCCTCTATCCTATCCTATCCTCTATCCTATCCTATCCTCTATCCCATCCTATCCTCTATCCTTTCCTATCCTCTATCCTATCCTATCCTCTATCCTATCCTCTATCCTATCCTCTATCCTATCCTATCCTCTATCCTATCCTATTCTCTATCCTATCCTATCATCTATCCTATTCTATCCTCTATCCTATCCTATCCTCTATCCTATCCTATCCTCTATCCTATCCTATCCTCTATGCTATCCTATCCTCTATCCTATACTATCCTCTAACTTATCCTATCCTCTATCCTATCCAATTACCTATCCTATCCTCCATCCTATCCTTTCCTCTATCCTATCCTATCCTCTATCCTATCCTCTATCCTATCCTCTATCCTATCCTATCCTCTATCCTTTCCTATCCTCTATCCTATCCTATCCTCTATCCTATCCTATCCTCTATCCTATCCTATTCTCTATCCTATCCTATCATCTATCCTATTCTATCCTCTATCCTATCCTATCCTCTATCCTATCCTATCCTTTATCCTATCCTATCCTCTATCCTATCCTATCCTCTATCCTATACTATCCTCTAACTTATCCTATCCTCTATCCTATCCAATTACCTATCCTATCCTCTATCCTATCCTTTCCTCTATCCTACCCTATCCTCTATCCGATCACCTATCCTATCCTCTATCCTATCCTCTATCCTATCCTATCCGATCCTCTATCCTATCCTCTATCCTATACTATCCTCTACCATATCCTATCCTCTATCCTATCCAATTACCTATCCTATCCTCTATCCTATACTATCCTCTACCTTATCCTATCCTCTATCCTATCCAATTACCTATCCTATCCAATTACCTACCCTATCCTCTATCCTATCCTTTCCTCTATCCTATCCTATCCTCTATCCGATCCTATATCATATCCTCTATCCTATCCTATCCTCTATCCTATCCTATCCTATCCTCTACCTTATCCTATACTCTATCCTATCCAATTACCTATCCTATCCTCTATCCTATCCTATCCTCTGTCCTATCCTCTATCCAATCCTATCCTCTATCCTATCCTATCCTCTATCCTATCCTATCCTCTATCCCATCCTATCCTCTATCCTTTCCTATCCTCTATCCTATCCTATCCTCTATCCTATCCTCTATCCTATCCTCTATCCTATCCTATCCTCTATCCTATCCTATTCTCTATCCTATCCTATCATCTATCCTATTCTATCCTCTATCCTATCCTATCCTCTATCCTATCCTATCCTATCCTCTATCCTATCCTATCCTCTATCCTATCCTCTCCTCTATCCTATCCTATCCTATCCTCTATCCTATCCTATCCTCTATCCTATCCTATCCTCTATCCTATCCTATCCTCTATCCTATCCTATCCTCTATCCTATCCTCTCCTCTATCCTATCCTATCCTCTATCCTATCCTATACTCTATCCTCTATCCTATATTATCCTATCCTCTATCCTATCCTATCCTCTATCCTATCCTATCCTCTATCCTATCCTATCCTATCCTCTATCCTATCCTATCCTCTATCCTATCCTATCCTCTATCCTATCCTCTCCTCTATCCTATCCTATAGTCTATCCTCTATCCTATCCTACCCTCTTTCCTATCCTATCATCTATCCTATCCTATCTTCTATCCTATCCTTTCCTCTATCCTATCCTATCCTCTATCCTATCCTATCCTCTATCCGATCCTCTGTCCTATCCTATCCTCTATCCTATCCTCTATCCTATCCTATCCTATCCTCTATCCTATCCTATCCTCTATCCTATTCTATCCTCTATCCGATCCTCTATCCAATCCTATCCTTTATCCTATCCTATCCTCTATCCTACTCTATCCTCTATCCTATCCTATCATCTATCCTATCCTATCCTCTATCCGATCCTCTATCCTATCCTATCCTCTATCCGATCCTCTATCCTATCCTATCCTCTATCCTATCCTATCCTCTATCCTATCCTATCCTTTATCCTATCCTATCCTCTATCCTATCCTATCCTCTATCCTATACTATCCTCTACCTTATCGTATCCTCTATCCTATCCAATTACCTATCCTATCCTCTATCCTATCCTTTCCTCTATCCTATCCTATCCTCTATCCTATCCTCTATCCTATCCTCTATCCTATCCTATCCTCTATCCTTTCCTATCCTCTATCCTATCCTATCCTCTATCCTATCCTATCCTCTATCCTATCCTATTCTCTATCCTATCCTATCATCTATCCTATTCTATCCTCTATCCTATCCTATCCTCTATCCTATCCTATCCTTTATCCTATCCTATCCTCTATCCTATCCTATCCTCTATCCTATACTATCCTCTAACTTATCCTATCCTCTATCCTATCCAATTACCTATCCTATCCTCTATCCTATCCTTTCCTCTATCCTACCCTATCCTCTATCCGATCCCCTATCCTATCCTCTATCCTATCCTCTATCCTATCCTATCCGATCCTCTATCCTATCCTCTATCCTATACTATCCTCTACCATATCCTATCCTCTATCCTATCCAATTACCTATCCTATCCTCTATCCTATACTATCCTCTACCTTATCCTATCCTCTATCCTATCCAATTACCTATCCTATCCAATTACCTACCCTATCCTCTATCCTATCCTTTCCTCTATCCTATCCTATCCTCTATCCGATCCTATATCCTATCCTCTATCCTATCCTATCCTCTATCCTATCCTATCCTATCCTCTACCTTATCCTATACTCTATCCTATCCAATTACCTATCCTATCCTCTATCCTATCCTATCCTCTGTCCTATCCTCTATCCAATCCTATCCTCTATCCTATCCTATCCTCTATCCTATCCTATCCTCTATCCCATCCTATCCTCTATCCTTTCCTATCCTCTATCCTATCCTATCCTCTATCCTATCCTCTATCCTATCCTCTATCCTATCCTATCCTCTATCCTATCCTATTCTCTATCCTATCCTATCATCTATCCTATTCTATCCTCTATCCTATCCTATCCTCTATCCTATCCTATCCTCTATCCTATCCTATCCTCTATGCTATCCTATCCTCTATCCTATACTATCCTCTAACTTATCCTATCCTCTATCCTATCCAATTACCTATCCTATCCTCCATCCTATCCTTTCCTCTATCCTATCCTATCCTCTATCCTATCCTCTATCCTATCCTCTATCCTATCCTATCCTCTATCCTTTCCTATCCTCTATCCTATCCTATCCTCTATCCTATCCTATCCTCTATCCTATCCTATTCTCTATCCTATCCTATCATCTATCCTATTCTATCCTCTATCCTATCCTATCCTCTATCCTATCCTATCCTTTATCCTATCCTATCCTCTATCCTATCCTATCCTCTATCCTATACTATCCTCTAACTTATCCTATCCTCTATCCTATCCAATTACCTATCCTATCCTCTATCCTATCCTTTCCTCTATCCTACCCTATCCTCTATCCGATCACCTATCCTATCCTCTATCCTATCCTCTATCCTATCCTATCCGATCCTCTATCCTATCCTCTATCCTATACTATCCTCTACCATATCCTATCCTCTATCCTATCCAATTACCTATCCTATCCTCTATCCTATACTATCCTCTACCTTATCCTATCCTCTATCCTATCCAATTACCTATCCTATCCAATTACCTACCCTATCCTCTATCCTATCCTTTCCTCTATCCTATCCTATCCTCTATCCGATCCTATATCATATCCTCTATCCTATCCTATCCTCTATCCTATCCTATCCTATCCTCTACCTTATCCTATACTCTATCCTATCCAATTACCTATCCTATCCTCTATCCTATCCTATCCTCTGTCCTATCCTCTATCCAATCCTATCCTCTATCCTATCCTATCCTCTATCCTATCCTATCCTCTATCCCATCCTATCCTCTATCCTTTCCTATCCTCTATCCTATCCTATCCTCTATCCTATCCTCTATCCTATCCTCTATCCTATCCTATCCTCTATCCTATCCTATTCTCTATCCTATCCTATCATCTATCCTATTCTATCCTCTATCCTATCCTATCCTCTATCCTATCCTATCCTCTATCCTATCCTATCCTTTATCCTATCCTATCCTCTATCCTATCCTATCCTCTATCCTATACTATCCTCTAACTTATCCTATCCTCTATCCTATCCAATTACCTATCCTATCCTCTATCCTATCCTTTCCTCTATCTTACCCTATCCTCTATCCGATCACCTATCCTATCCTCTATCCTATCCTCTATCCTATCCTATCCGATCCTCTATCCTATCCTCTATCCTATACTATCCTCTACCATATCCTATCCTCTATCCTATCCAATTACCTATCCTATCCTCTATCCTATACTATCCTCTACCTTATCCTATCCTCTATCCTATCCAATTACCTATCCTATCCAATTACCTACCCTATCCTCTATCCTATCCTTTCCTCTATCCTATCCTATCCTCTATCCGATCCTATATCATATCCTCTATCCTATCCTATCCTCTATCCTATCCTATCCTATCCTCTACCTTATCCTATACTCTATCCTATCCAATTACCTATCCTATCCTCTATCCTATCCTATCCTCTGTCCTATCCTCTATCCAATCCTATCCTCTATCCTATCCTATCCTCTATCCTATCCTATCCTCTATCCCATCCTATCCTCTATCCTTTCCTATCCTCTATCCTATCCTATCCTCTATCCTATCCTCTATCCTATCCTCTTTCCTATCCTATCCTCTATCCTATCCTATCCTCTATCCTATCCTCTATACCATCCTCTATCCTATCCTATCCTCTATCATATCCTCTCCTTTATCCTATCCTATCCTCTACTCTATTCTATCCTCTATCCTATACTATCCTCTATCCTATCCTCTATACCATCCTCTATCCTATCCTATCCTCTATCCGATCCTCTATCCTATCCTATCCTCTATAATATCGTTTACTCTATCATATCCTATCCTCTATTCTATCCTATCGTCTACCATATACTATCCTCTATCCTATCCTATCCTCTATCCTATTCTATCCTCTATCCGATCCTCTATCCAATCCTATCCTTTATCCTATCCTATCCTCTATCCTATCCTCTCCTCTATCCTATCCTATCTTCTATCCTATCCTTTCCCCTATCCTATCCTATCCTCTATCCGATCCTATCCTCTATCCTATACTATCCTCTAACTTATCCTATCCTCTATCCTATCCAATTACCTATCCTATCCTCTATCCTATCCTTTCCTCTATCCTATCCTATCCTCTATCCGATCCTCTATCCTATCCTCTATCCTATCTTCTATCCTATCCTATCCTCTATCCGATCCTCTATCCTATCCTATCCTCTATAATATCGTTTACTCTATCATATCCTATCCTCTATCCTATCCTATCCTCTATCCTATCCTATCCTCTATCCGATCCTCTATCCTATCCTATCCTCTATCCTATCGTATCCTCTATCCTATCCTCTCCTCTATCCTATCCTATCCTCTATCCTATCCTATCCTCTATCTTATACTATCCTCTACCTTATTCTATCCTCTATCCTATACAATTACCTATCGTTTCCTCTATCCTATCCTCTATCCGATCCTCTATCCTATCCTCTATCCTATCCTATCCTCTATCCTATCCTATCCTATCCTCTACCTTATCCTACACTCTATCCTATCCAATTACCTATCCTATCCTCTATCCTATCATATCCTCTATCCTATCCTCTATCCTATCCTATCCTCTATCCTATCCTATCCTCTATCCTATCCTATCCTCTATCCTATCCTATCCTCTATCCTATCCTATCCTCTATCCTATCCTCTATCCTATCCTATCCTCTATCCTATCCTATTCTCTATCCTATCCTATCATCTATCCTATTCTATCCTCTATCCTATCCTATCCTCTATCCTATCCTATCCTTTATCCTATCCTATCCTCTATCCTATCCTATCCTCTATCCTATACTATCCTCTAACTTATCCTATCCTCTATCCTATCCAATTACCTATCCTATCCTCTATCCTATCCTTTCCTCTATCCGATCCCCTATCCTATCCTCTATCCTATCCTCTATCCTATCCTATCCGATCCTCTATCCTATCCTCTATCCTGTACTATCCTCTACCATATCCTATCCTCTATCCTATCCAATTACCTATCCTATCCTCGATCCTATCCTATCCTCCATCCTATCCTATCCTCTATCAGATCCTCTATCCTATACTAGCATCTACCTTATCCTCTCCCCTATCCTATCCAATTACCTATCCGATCCTCTATCCTATCCTATCCTCTATCCGATCGTATCCTCTATCAGATCCTCTATCCTATCCTATCTTCTATCCTATCCTTTCCCCTATCCTATCCTATCCTCTATCCGATCCTATCCTCTATCCTATACTATCCTCTAACTTATCCTATCCTCTATCCTATCCAATTACCTATCCTATCCTCTATCCTATCCTTTCCTCTATCCTATCCTATCCTCTATCCGATCCTCTATCCTATCCTCTATCCTATCTTCTATCCTATCCTATCCTCTATCCTATCCTATCCTCTATCCTATCCTATCCTCTATCCTATCCTATCCTCTACCTTATCCTATCCTTTATCCTATCCAATTACCTATCCTATCCTCTATCCTATCCTTTCCTCTATCCTATCCTATCCTCTATCCTATCCTATCCTCTATCCGATCCTCTATCCTATCCTATCCTCTATCCTATCCTCTATACCATCCTCTATCCTATCCTATCCTCTATCCGATCCTCTATCCTATCCTATCCTCTATAATATCGTTTACTCTATCATATCCTATACTCTATCCTATCCTATCCTCTATCCTATCCATACCTCTATCCGATCCTCTATCCTATCCTATCCTCTATCCTATCGTATCCTCTATCCTATCCTCTCCTCTATCCTATCCTATCCTCTATCCTATCCTATCCTCTATCTTATACTATCCTCTAACTTATCCTATCCTCTATCCTATCCAATTACCTATCCTATCCTCTATCCTATCCTTTCCTCTATCCTATCCTATCCTCTATCCGATCCTCTATCCTATCCTCTATCCTATCTTCTATCCTATCCTATCCTCTATCCTATCCTATCCTCTATCCTATCCTATCCTCTATCCTATCCTATCCTCTATCTTATACTATCCTCTACCTTATTCTATCCTCTATCCTATCCAATTACCTATCGTTTCCTCTATCCTATCCTCTATCCGATCCTCTATCCTATCCTCTATCCTATCCTATCCTCTATCCTATCCTATCCTATCCTCTACCTTATCCTATACTCTATCCTATCCAATTACCTATCCTATCCTCTATCCTATCATATCCTCTATCCTATCCTCTATCCTTTATCCTATCCTATCCTCTATCCTATCCTATACTCTATCCTATACTATCCTCTAACTTATCCTATCCTCTACCTTATTCTATCCTCTATCCTATCCAATTACCTATCGTTTCCTCTATCCTATCCTCTATCCGATCCTCTATCCTATCCTCTATCCTATCCTATCCTCTATCCTATCCTATCCTATCCTCTACCTTATCCTATACTCTATCCTATCCAATTACCTATCCTATCCTCTATCCTATCATATCCTCTATCCTATCCTCTATCCTTTATCCTATCCTATCCTCTATCCTATCCTATACTCTATCCTATACTATCCTCTAACTTATCCTATCCTCTATCCTATCCAATTACCTATCCTATCCTCTATCCTATCCTTTCCTCTATCCGATCCCCTATCCTATCCTCTATCCTATCCTCTATCCTATCCTATCCGATCCTCTATCCTATCCTCTATCCTGTACTATCCTCTACCATATCCTATCCTCTATCCTATCCAATTACCTATCCTATCCTCGATCCTATCCTATCCTCCATCCTATCCTATCCTCTATCAGATCCTCTATCCTATACTAGCATCTACCTTATCCTCTCCCCTATCCTATCCAATTACCTATCCGATCCTCTATCCTATCCTATCCTCTATCCGATCGTATCCTCTATCAGATCCTCTATCCTATCCTATCTTCTATCCTATCCTTTCCCCTATCCTATCCTATCCTCTATCCGATCCTATCCTCTATCCTATACTATCCTCTAACTTATCCTATCCTCTATCCTATCCAATTACCTATCCTATCCTCTATCCTATCCTTTCCTCTATCCTATCCTATCCTCTATCCGATCCTCTATCCTATCCTCTATCCTATCTTCTATCCTATCCTATCCTCTATCCTATCCTATCCTCTATCCTATCCTATCCTCTATCCTATCCTATCCTCTACCTTATCCTATCCTTTATCCTATCCAATTACCTATCCTATCCTCTATCCTATCCTTTCCTCTATCCTATCCTATCCTCTATCCTATCCTATCCTCTATCCGATCCTCTATCCTATCCTATCCTCTATCCTATCCTCTATACCATCCTCTATCCTATCCTATCCTCTATCCGATCCTCTATCCTATCCTATCCTCTATAATATCGTTTACTCTATCATATCCTATCCTCTATCCTATCCTATCCTCTATCCTATCCATACCTCTATCCGATCCTCTATCCTATCCTATCCTCTATCCTATCGTATCCTCTATCCTATCCTCTCCTCTATCCTATCCTATCCTCTATCCTATCCTATCCTCTATCTTATACTATCCTCTAACTTATCCTATCCTCTATCCTATCCAATTACCTATCCTATCCTCTATCCTATCCTTTCCTCTATCCTATCCTATCCTCTATCCGATCCTCTATCCTATCCTCTATCCTATCTTCTATCCTATCCTATCCTCTATCCTATCCTATCCTCTATCCTATCCTATCCTCTATCCTATCCTATCCTCTACCTTATCCTATCCTTTATCCTATCCAATTACCTATCCTATCCTCTATCCTAGCCTTTCCTCTATCCTATCCTATCCTCTATCCTATCCTCTATACCATCCTCTATCCTATCCTATCCTCTATCCGATCCTCTATCCTATCCTATCCTCTATAATATCGTTTACTCTATCATATCCTATCCTCTATCCTATCCTATCCTCTATCCGATCCTCTAGCCTATCCTATCCTCTATCCTATCGTATCCTCTATCCTATCCTCTCCTCTATCCTATCCTATCCTCTATCCTATCCTATCCTCTATCTTATACTATCCTCTACCTTATTCTATCCTCTATCCTATCCAATTACCTATCGTTTCCTCTATCCTATCCTCTATCCGATCCTCTATCCTATCCTCTATCCTATCCTATCCTCTATCCTATCCTATCCTATCCTCTACCTTATCCTATACTCTATCCTATCCAATTACCTATCCTATCCTCTATCCTATCATATCCTCTATCCTATCCTCTATCCTATCGTATCCTCTATCCTATCCTATCCTCTATCCTATCCTATCCTCTATCCCATCCTATCCTCTATCCTTTCCTATCCTCTATCCTATCCTATCCTCTATCCTATCCTCTATCCTATCCTATCCTCTATCCTATCCTATTCTCTATCCTATCCTATCATCTATCCTATTCTATCCTCTATCCTATCCTATCCTCTATCCTATCCTATCCTTTATCCTATCCTATCCTCTATCCTATCCTATCCTCTATCCTATACTATCCTCTAACTTATCCTATCCTCTATCCTATCCAATTACCTATCCTATCCTCTATCCTATCCTTTCCTCTATCCGATCCCCTATCCTATCCTCTATCCTATCCTCTATCCTATCCTATCCGATCCTCTATCCTATCCTCTATCCTGTACTATCCTCTACCATATCCTATCCTCTATCCTATCCAATTACCTATCCTATCCTCGATCCTATCCTATCCTCCATCCTATCCTATCCTCTATCAGATCCTCTATCCTATACTAGCATCTACCTTATCCTCTCCCCTATCCTATCCAATTACCTATCCGATCCTCTATCCTATCCTATCCTCTATCCGATCGTATCCTCTATCAGATCCTCTATCCTATCCTATCATCTATCCTATCCTCTATCGTACCCTATCCTATCCTCTTTCCTATCCTATCCTCTATCCTATCCTATCCTCTATCCTATCCTCTATACCATCCTCTATCCTATCCTATCCTCTATCCGATCCTCTATCCTATCCTATCCTCTAGAATATCGTTTACTCTATCATATCCTATCCTCTATCCTATAATATCATCTATCCTATTCTATCCTCTATACTATCCTATCCTCTATCCTATCCTATCCTCTATCCTATCCTCTCCTTTATCCTATCCTATCCTCTACTCTATCCTATCCTCTATTCTATACTATCCTCTATCCTATCCTCTATACCATCCTCTATCCTATCCTATCCTCTATCCGATCCTCTATCCTATCCTATCCTCTATAATATCGTTTACTCTATCATATCCTATCCTCTATTCTATCCTATCGTCTAACATATACTATCCTCTATCCTATCCTATCCTCTATCCTATTCTATCCTCTATCCGATCCTCTATCCAATCCTATCCTTTATACTATCCTATCCTCTATCCTATCCTCTCCTCTATCCTATCCTATCCTCTATCCTATCCTATCCTCTATCCTATCCTATAGTTTATCCTCTATCCTATCCTACCCTCTTTCCTATCCTATCATCTATCCTATCCTATCTTCTATCCTATCCTTTCCCCTATCCTATCCTATCCTCTATCCGATCCTATCCTCTATCCTATACTATCCTCTAACTTATCCTATCCTCTATCCTATCCAATTACCTATCCTATCCTCTATCCTATCCTTTCCTCTATCCTATCCTATCCTCTATCCGATCCTCTATCCTGTCCTCTATCCTATCTTCTATCCTATCCTATCCTCTATCCTATCCTATCCTCTATCCTATCCTATCCTCTATCCTATCCTATCCTCTACCTTATCCTATCCTTTATCCTATCCAATTACCTATCCTATCCTCTATCCTATCCTTTCCTCTATCCTATCCTATCCTCTATCCTATCCTATCCTCTATCCGATCCTCTATCCTATCCTATCCTCTATCCTATCCTCTATACCATCCTCTATCCTATCCTATCCTCTATCCGATCCTCTATCCTATCCTATCCTCTATAATATCGTTTACTCTATCCTATCCTATCCTCTATCCTATCCTCTATCCTATCCTATCCTCTATCCTATCCTCTATCCTATCCTATCCTCTATCCTATCCTATTCTCTATCCTATCCTATCATCTATCCTATTCTATCCTCTATCCTATCCTATCCTCTATCCTATCCTATCCTTTATCCTATCCTATCCTCTATCCTATCCTATCCTCTATCCTATCCTATCCTATCCTCTACCTTATCCTATACTCTATCCTATCCAATTACCTATCCTATCCTCTATCCTATCCTATCCTCTGTCCTATCCTCTATCCAATCCTATCCTCTATCCTATCCTATCCTCTATCCTATCCTATCCTCTATCCCATCCTATCCTCTATCCTTTCCTATCCTCTATCCTATCCTATCCTCTATCCTATCCTCTATCCTATCCTCTATCCTATCCTATCCTCTATCCTATCCTATTCTCTATCCTATCCTATCATCTATCCTATTCTATCCTCTATCCTATCCTATCCTCTATCCTATCCTATCCTCTATCCTATCCTATCCTCTATGCTATCCTATCCTCTATCCTATACTATCCTCTAACTTATCCTATCCTCTATCCTATCCAATTACCTATCCTATCCTCCATCCTATCCTTTCCTCTATCCTATCCTATCCTCCATCCGATCCCCTATCCTATCCTCTATCCTATCCTCTATCCTATCCTATCCGATCCTCTATCCTATCCTCTATCCTGTACTATCCTCTACCATATCCTATCCTCTATCCTATCCAATTACCTATCCTATCCTCGATCCTATCCTATCCTCCATCCTATCCTATCCACTATCAGATCCTCTATCCTATACTAGCCTCTACCTTATCCTCTCCCCTATCCTATCCAATTACCTATCCGATCCTCTATCCTATCCTATCCTCTATCCGATCGTATCCTCTATCAGATCCTCTATCCTATCCTATCATCTATCCTATCCTCTATCGTACCCTATCCTATCCTCTTTCCTATCCTATCCTCTATCCTATCCTATCCTCTATCCTATCCTCTATACCATCCTCTATCCTATCCTATCCTCTATCATATCCTCTCCTTTATCCTATCCTATCCTCTACTCTATCCTATCCTCTATCCTATACTATCCTCTATCCTATCCTCTATACCATCCTCTATCCTATCCTATCCTCTATCCGATCCTCTATCCTATCCTATCCTCTATAATATCGTTTACTCTATCATATCCTATCCTCTATTCTATCCTATCGTCTACCATATACTATCCTCTATCCTATCCTATCCTCTATCCTATTCTATCCTCTATCCGATCCTCTATCCAATCCTATCCTTTATCCTATCCTATCCTCTATCCTATCCTCTCCTCTATCCTATCCTATCTTCTATCCTATCCTTTCCCCTATCCTATCCTATCCTCTATCCGATCCTATCCTCTATCCTATACTATCCTCTAACTTATCCTATCCTCTATCCTATCCAATTACCTATCCTATCCTCTATCCTATCCTTTCCTCTATCCTATCCTATCCTCTATCCGATCCTCTATCCTATCCTCTATCCTATCTTCTATCCTATCCTATCCTCTATCCGATCCTCTATCCTATCCTATCCTCTATAATATCGTTTACTCTATCATATCCTATCCTCTATCCTATCCTATCCTCTATCCTATCCTATCCTCTATCCGATCCTCTATCCTATCCTATCCTCTATCCTATCGTATCCTCTATCCTATCCTCTCCTCTATCCTATCCTATCCTCTATCCTATCCTATCCTCTATCTTATACTATCCTCTACCTTATTCTATCCTCTATCCTATACAATTACCTATCGTTTCCTCTATCCTATCCTCTATCCGATCCTCTATCCTATCCTCTATCCTATCCTATCCTCTATCCTATCCTATCCTATCCTCTACCTTATCCTATACTCTATCCTATCCAATTACCTATCCTATCCTCTATCCTATCATATCCTCTATCCTATCCTCTATCCTATCCTATCCTCTATCCTATCCTATCCTCTATCCTATCCTATCCTCTATCCTATCCTATCCTCTATCCTATCCTCTGTCCTATCCTATCCTCTATCCTATCCTATTCTCTATCCTATCCTATCATCTATCCTATTCTATCCTCTATCCTATCCTATCCTCTATCCTATCCTATCCTTTATCCTATCCTATCCTCTATCCTATCCTATCCTCTATCCTATACTATCCTCTAACTTATCCTATCCTCTATCCTATCCAATTACCTATCCTATCCTCTATCCTATCCTTTCCTCTATCCGATCCCCTATCCTATCCTCTATCCTATCCTCTATCCTATCCTATCCGATCCTCTATCCTATCCTCTATCCTGTACTATCCTCTACCATATCCTATCCTCTATCCTATCCAATTACCTATCCTATCCTCGATCCTATCCTATCCTCCATCCTATCCTATCCTCTATCAGATCCTCTATCCTATACTAGCATCTACCTTATCCTCTCCCCTATCCTATCCAATTACCTATCCGATCCTCTATCCTATCCTATCCTCTATCCGATCGTATCCTCTATCAGATCCTCTATCCTATCCTATCTTCTATCCTATCCTTTCCCCTATCCTATCCTATCCTCTATCCGATCCTATCCTCTATCCTATACTATCCTCTAACTTATCCTATCCTCTATCCTATCCAATTACCTATCCTATCCTCTATCCTATCCTTTCCTCTATCCTATCCTATCCTCTATCCGATCCTCTATCCTATCCTCTATCCTATCTTCTATCCTATCCTATCCTCTATCCTATCCTATCCTCTATCCTATCCTATCCTCTATCCTATCCTATCCTCTACCTTATCCTATCCTTTATCCTATCCAATTACCTATCCTATCCTCTATCCTATCCTTTCCTCTATCCTATCCTATCCTCTATCCTATCCTATCCTCTATCCGATCCTCTATCCTATCCTATCCTCTATCCTATCCTCTATACCATCCTCTATCCTATCCTATCCTCTATCCGATCCTCTATCCTATCCTATCCTCTATAATATCGTTTACTCTATCATATCCTATACTCTATCCTATCCTATCCTCTATCCTATCCATACCTCTATCCGATCCTCTATCCTATCCTATCCTCTATCCTATCGTATCCTCTATCCTATCCTCTCCTCTATCCTATCCTATCCTCTATCCTATCCTATCCTCTATCTTATACTATCCTCTAACTTATCCTATCCTCTATCCTATCCAATTACCTATCCTATCCTCTATCCTATCCTTTCCTCTATCCTATCCTATCCTCTATCCGATCCTCTATCCTATCCTCTATCCTATCTTCTATCCTATCCTATCCTCTATCCTATCCTATCCTCTATCCTATCCTATCCTCTATCCTATCCTATCCTCTACCTTATCCTATCCTTTATCCTTTCCAATTACCTATCCTATCCTCTATCCTAGCCTTTCCTCTATCCTATCCTATCCTCTATCCTATCCTATCCTCTATCCGATCCTCTATCCTATCCTATCCTCTATCCTATCGTATCCTCTATCCTATCCTCTCCTCTATCCTATCCTATCCTCTATCCTATCCTATCCTCTATCTTATACTATCCTCTACCTTATTCTATCCTCTATCCTATACAATTACCTATCGTTTCCTCTATCCTATCCTCTATCCGATCCTCTATCCTATCTTCTATCCTATCCTATCCTCTATCCTATCCTATCCTCTATCCTATCCTATCCTCTATCCTATCCTATCCTCTACCTTATCCTATCCTTTATCCTATCCAATTACCTATCCTATCCTCTATCCTATCCTTTCCTCTATCCTATCCTATCCTCTATCCTATCCTATCCTCTATCCGATCCTCTATCCTATCCTATCCTCTATCCTATCCTCTATACCATCCTCTATCCTATCCTATCCTCTATCCGATCCTCTATCCTATCCTATCCTCTATAATATCGTTTACTCTATCATATCCTATACTCTATCCTATCCTATCCTCTATCCTATCCATACCTCTATCCGATCCTCTATCCTATCCTATCCTCTATCCTATCGTATCCTCTATCCTATCCTCTCCTCTATCCTATCCTATCCTCTATCCTATCCTATCCTCTATCTTATACTATCCTCTAACTTATCCTATCCTCTATCCTATCCAATTACCTATCCTATCCTCTATCCTATCCTTTCCTCTATCCTATCCTATCCTCTATCCGATCCTCTATCCTATCCTCTATCCTATCTTCTATCCTATCCTATCCTCTATCCTATCCTATCCTCTATCCTATCCTATCCTCTATCCTATCCTATCCTCTACCTTATCCTATCCTTTATCCTATCCAATTACCTATCCTATCCTCTATCCTAGCCTTTCCTCTATCCTATCCTATCCTCTATCCTATCCTATCCTCTATCCGATCCTCTATCCTATCCTATCCTCTATCCTATCGTATCCTCTATCCTATCCTCTCCTCTATCCTATCCTATCCTCTATCCTATCCTATCCTCTATCTTATACTATCCTCTACCTTATTCTATCCTCTATCCTATACAATTACCTATCGTTTCCTCTATCCTATCCTCTATCCGATCCTCTATCCTATCCTCTATCCTATCCTATCCTCTATCCTATCCTATCCTATCCTCTACCTTATCCTATACTCTATCCTATCCAATTACCTATCCTATCCTCTATCCTATCATATCCTCTATCCTATCCTCTATCCTATCCTATCCTCTATCCTATCCTATCCTCTATCCTATCCTATCCTCTATCCTATCCTATCCTCTATCCTATCCTCTATCCTATCCTATCCTCTATCCTATCCTATTCTCTATCCTATCCTATCATCTATCCTATTCTATCCTCTATCCTATCCTATCCTCTATCCTATCCTATCCTTTATCCTATCCTATCCTCTATCCTATCCTATCCTCTATCCTATACTATCCTCTAACTTATCCTATCCTCTATCCTATCCAATTACCTATCCTATCCTCTATCCTATCCTTTCCTCTATCCGATCCCCTATCCTATCCTCTATCCTATCCTCTATCCTATCCTATCCGATCCTCTATCCTATCCTCTATCCTGTACTATCCTCTACCATATCCTATCCTCTATCCTATCCAATTACCTATCCTATCCTCGATCCTATCCTATCCTCCATCCTATCCTATCCTCTATCAGATCCTCTATCCTATACTAGCATCTACCTTATCCTCTCCCCTATCCTATCCAATTACCTATCCGATCCTCTATCCTATCCTATCCTCTATCCGATCGTATCCTCTATCAGATCCTCTATCCTATCCTATCTTCTATCCTATCCTTTCCCCTATCCTATCCTATCCTCTATCCGATCCTATCCTCTATCCTATACTATCCTCTAACTTATCCTATCCTCTATCCTATCCAATTACCTATCCTATCCTCTATCCTATCCTTTCCTCTATCCTATCCTATCCTCTATCCGATCCTCTATCCTATCCTCTATCCTATCTTCTATCCTATCCTATCCTCTATCCTATCCTATCCTCTATCCTATCCTATCCTCTATCCTATCCTATCCTCTACCTTATCCTATCCTTTATCCTATCCAATTACCTATCCTATCCTCTATCCTATCCTTTCCTCTATCCTATCCTATCCTCTATCCTATCCTATCCTCTATCCGATCCTCTATCCTATCCTATCCTCTATCCTATCCTCTATACCATCCTCTATCCTATCCTATCCTCTATCCGATCCTCTATCCTATCCTATCCTCTATAATATCGTTTACTCTATCATATCCTATACTCTATCCTATCCTATCCTCTATCCTATCCATACCTCTATCCGATCCTCTATCCTATCCTATCCTCTATCCTATCCTATCCTCTATCCTATCCTATTCTCTATCCTATCCTATCATCTATCCTATTCTATCCTCTATCCTATCCTATCCTCTATCCTATCCTATCCTTTATCCTATCCTATCCTCTATCCTATCCTATCCTCTATCCTATCCTATCCTATCCTCTACCTTATCCTATACTCTATCCTATCCAATTACCTATCCTATCCTCTATCCTATCCTATCCTCTGTCCTATCCTCTATCCAATCCTATCCTCTATCCTATCCTATCCTCTATCCTATCCTATCCTCTATCCCATCCTATCCTCTATCCTTTCCTATCCTCTATCCTATCCTATCCTCTATCCTATCCTCTATCCTATCCTCTATCCTATCCTATCCTCTATCCTATCCTATTCTCTATCCTATCCTATCATCTATCCTATTCTATCCTCTATCCTATCCTATCCTCTATCCTATCCTATCCTCTATCCTATCCTATCCTCTATGCTATCCTATCCTCTATCCTATACTATCCTCTAACTTATCCTATCCTCTATCCTATCCAATTACCTATCCTATCCTCCATCCTATCCTTTCCTCTATCCTATCCTATCCTCCATCCGATCCCCTATCCTATCCTCTATCCTATCCTCTATCCTATCCTATCCGATCCTCTATCCTATCCTCTATCCTGTACTATCCTCTACCATATCCTATCCTCTATCCTATCCAATTACCTATCCTATCCTCGATCCTATCCTATCCTCCATCCTATCCTATCCACTATCAGATCCTCTATCCTATACTAGCCTCTACCTTATCCTCTCCCCTATCCTATCCAATTACCTATCCGATCCTCTATCCTATCCTATCCTCTATCCGATCGTATCCTCTATCAGATCCTCTATCCTATCCTATCATCTATCCTATCCTCTATCGTACCCTATCCTATCCTCTTTCCTATCCTATCCTCTATCCTATCCTATCCTCTATCCTATCCTCTATACCATCCTCTATCCTATCCTATCCTCTATCATATCCTCTCCTTTATCCTATCCTATCCTCTACTCTATCCTATCCTCTATCCTATACTATCCTCTATCCTATCCTCTATACCATCCTCTATCCTATCCTATCCTCTATCCGATCCTCTATCCTATCCTATCCTCTATAATATCGTTTACTCTATCATATCCTATCCTCTATTCTATCCTATCGTCTACCATATACTATCCTCTATCCTATCCTATCCTCTATCCTATTCTATCCTCTATCCGATCCTCTATCCAATCCTATCCTTTATCCTATCCTATCCTCTATCCTATCCTCTCCTCTATCCTATCCTATCTTCTATCCTATCCTTTCCCCTATCCTATCCTATCCTCTATCCGATCCTATCCTCTATCCTATACTATCCTCTAACTTATCCTATCCTCTATCCTATCCAATTACCTATCCTATCCTCTATCCTATCCTTTCCTCTATCCTATCCTATCCTCTATCCGATCCTCTATCCTATCCTCTATCCTATCTTCTATCCTATCCTATCCTCTATCCGATCCTCTATCCTATCCTATCCTCTATAATATCGTTTACTCTATCATATCCTATCCTCTATCCTATCCTATCCTCTATCCTATCCTATCCTCTATCCGATCCTCTATCCTATCCTATCCTCTATCCTATCGTATCCTCTATCCTATCCTCTCCTCTATCCTATCCTATCCTCTATCCTATCCTATCCTCTATCTTATACTATCCTCTACCTTATTCTATCCTCTATCCTATACAATTACCTATCGTTTCCTCTATCCTATCCTCTATCCGATCCTCTATCCTATCCTCTATCCTATCCTATCCTCTATCCTATCCTATCCTATCCTCTACCTTATCCTATACTCTATCCTATCCAATTACCTATCCTATCCTCTATCCTATCATATCCTCTATCCTATCCTCTATCCTATCCTATCCTCTATCCTATCCTATCCTCTATCCTATCCTATCCTCTATCCTATCCTATCCTCTATCCTATCCTCTATCCTATCCTATCCTCTATCCTATCCTATTCTCTATCCTATCCTATCATCTATCCTATTCTATCCTCTATCCTATCCTATCCTCTATCCTATCCTATCCTTTATCCTATCCTATCCTCTATCCTATCCTATCCTCTATCCTATACTATCCTCTAACTTATCCTATCCTCTATCCTATCCAATTACCTATCCTATCCTCTATCCTATCCTTTCCTCTATCCGATCCCCTATCCTATCCTCTATCCTATCCTCTATCCTATCCTATCCGATCCTCTATCCTATCCTCTATCCTGTACTATCCTCTACCATATCCTATCCTCTATCCTATCCAATTACCTATCCTATCCTCGATCCTATCCTATCCTCCATCCTATCCTATCCTCTATCAGATCCTCTATCCTATACTAGCATCTACCTTATCCTCTCCCCTATCCTATCCAATTACCTATCCGATCCTCTATCCTATCCTATCCTCTATCCGATCGTATCCTCTATCAGATCCTCTATCCTATCCTATCTTCTATCCTATCCTTTCCCCTATCCTATCCTATCCTCTATCCGATCCTATCCTCTATCCTATACTATCCTCTAACTTATCCTATCCTCTATCCTATCCAATTACCTATCCTATCCTCTATCCTATCCTTTCCTCTATCCTATCCTATCCTCTATCCGATCCTCTATCCTATCCTCTATCCTATCTTCTATCCTATCCTATCCTCTATCCTATCCTATCCTCTATCCTATCCTATCCTCTATCCTATCCTATCCTCTACCTTATCCTATCCTTTATCCTATCCAATTACCTATCCTATCCTCTATCCTATCCTTTCCTCTATCCTATCCTATCCTCTATCCTATCCTATCCTCTATCCGATCCTCTATCCTATCCTATCCTCTATCCTATCCTCTATACCATCCTCTATCCTATCCTATCCTCTATCCGATCCTCTATCCTATCCTATCCTCTATAATATCGTTTACTCTATCATATCCTATACTCTATCCTATCCTATCCTCTATCCTATCCATACCTCTATCCGATCCTCTATCCTATCCTATCCTCTATCCTATCGTATCCTCTATCCTATCCTCTCCTCTATCCTATCCTATCCTCTATCCTATCCTATCCTCTATCTTATACTATCCTCTAACTTATCCTATCCTCTATCCTATCCAATTACCTATCCTATCCTCTATCCTATCCTTTCCTCTATCCTATCCTATCCTCTATCCGATCCTCTATCCTATCCTCTATCCTATCTTCTATCCTATCCTATCCTCTATCCTATCCTATCCTCTATCCTATCCTATCCTCTATCCTATCCTATCCTCTACCTTATCCTATCCTTTATCCTATCCAATTACCTATCCTATCCTCTATCCTAGCCTTTCCTCTATCCTATCCTATCCTCTATCCTATCCTATCCTCTATCCGATCCTCTATCCTATCCTATCCTCTATCCTATCGTATCCTCTATCCTATCCTCTCCTCTATCCTATCCTATCCTCTATCCTATCCTATCCTCTATCTTATACTATCCTCTACCTTATTCTATCCTCTATCCTATACAATTACCTATCGTTTCCTCTATCCTATCCTCTATCCGATCCTCTATCCTATCCTCTATCCTATCCTATCCTCTATCCTATCCTATCCTATCCTCTACCTTATCCTATACTCTATCCTATCCAATTACCTATCCTATCCTCTATCCTATCATATCCTCTATCCTATCCTCTATCCTATCCTATCCTCTATCCTATCCTATCCTCTATCCTATCCTATCCTCTATCCTATCCTATCCTCTATCCTATCCTCTATCCTATCCTATCCTCTATCCTATCCTATTCTCTATCCTATCCTATCATCTATCCTATTCTATCCTCTATCCTATCCTATCCTCTATCCTATCCTATCCTTTATCCTATCCTATCCTCTATCCTATCCTATCCTCTATCCTATACTATCCTCTAACTTATCCTATCCTCTATCCTATCCAATTACCTATCCTATCCTCTATCCTATCCTTTCCTCTATCCGATCCCCTATCCTATCCTCTATCCTATCCTCTATCCTATCCTATCCGATCCTCTATCCTATCCTCTATCCTGTACTATCCTCTACCATATCCTATCCTCTATCCTATCCAATTACCTATCCTATCCTCGATCCTATCCTATCCTCCATCCTATCGTATCCTCTATCAGATCCTCTATCCTATACTAGCATCTACCTTATCCTCTCCCCTATCCTATCCAATTACCTATCCGATCCTCTATCCTATCCTATCCTCTATCCGATCGTATCCTCTATCAGATCCTCTATCCTATCCTATATTCTATCCTATCCTTTCCCCTATCCTATCCTATCCTCTATCCGATCCTATCCTCTATCCTATACTATCCTCTAACTTATCCTATCCTCTATCCTATCCAATTACCTATCCTATCCTCTATCCTATCCTATCCTCTATCCGATCCTCTATCCTATCCTCTATCCTATCTTCTATCCTATCCTATCCTCTATCCTATCCTATCCTCTATCCTATCCTATCCTCTATCCTATCCTATCCTCTACCTTATCCTATCCTTTATCCTATCCAATTACCTATCCTATCCTCTATCCTATCCTTTCCTCTATCCTATCCTATCCTCTATCCTATCCTATCCTCTATCCGATCCTCTATCCTATCCTATCCTCTATCCTATCCTCTATACCATCCTCTATCCTATCCTATCCTCTATCCGATCCTCTATCCTATCCTATCCTCTATAATATCGTTTACTCTATCATATCCTATACTCTATCCTATCCTATCCTCTATCCTATCCATACCTCTATCCGATCCTCTATCCTATCCTATCCTCTATCCTATCCTATCCTCTATCCTATCCTATTCTCTATCCTATCCTATCATCTATCCTATTCTATCCTCTATCCTATCCTATCCTCTATCCTATCCTATCCTTTATCCTATCCTATCCTCTATCCTATCCTATCCTCTATCCTATCCTATCCTATCCTCTACCTTATCCTATACTCTATCCTATCCAATTACCTATCCTATCCTCTATCCTATCCTATCCTCTGTCCTATCCTCTATCCAATCCTATCCTCTATACTATCCTATCCTCTATCCTATCCTATCCTCTATCCCATCCTATCCTCTATCCTTTCCTATCCTCTATCCTATCCTATCCTCTATCCTATCCTCTATCCTATCCTCTATCCTATCCTATCCTCTATCCTATCCTATTCTCTATCCTATCCTATCATCTATCCTATTCTATCCTCTATCCTATCCTATCCTCTATCCTATCCTATCCTCTATCCTATCCTATCCTCTATGCTATCCTATCCTCTATCCTATACTATCCTCTAACTTATCCTATCCTCTATCCTATCCAATTACCTATCCTATCCTCCATCCTATCCTTTCCTCTATCCTATCCTATCCTCCATCCGATCCCCTATCCTATCCTCTATCCTATCCTCTATCCTATCCTATCCGATCCTCTATCCTATCCTCTATCCTGTACTATCCTCTACCATATCCTATCCTCTATCCTATCCAATTACCTATCCTATCCTCGATCCTATCCTATCCTCCATCCTATCCTATCCACTATCAGATCCTCTATCCTATACTAGCCTCTACCTTATCCTCTCCCCTATCCTATCCAATTACCTATCCGATCCTCTATCCTATCCTATCCTCTATCCGATCGTATCCTCTATCAGATCCTCTATCCTATCCTATCATCTATCCTATCCTCTATCGTACCCTATCCTATCCTCTTTCCTATCCTATCCTCTATCCTATCCTATCCTCTATCCTATCCTCTATACCATCCTCTATCCTATCCTATCCTCTATCATATCCTCTCCTTTATCCTATCCTATCCTCTACTCTATCCTATCCTCTATCCTATACTATCCTCTATCCTATCCTCTATACCATCCTCTATCCTATCCTATCCTCTATCCGATCCTCTATCCTATCCTATCCTCTATAATATCGTTTACTCTATCATATCCTATCCTCTATTCTATCCTATCGTCTACCATATACTATCCTCTATCCTATCCTATCCTCTATCCTATTCTATCCTCTATCCGATCCTCTATCCAATCCTATCCTTTATCCTATCCTATCCTCTATCCTATCCTCTCCTCTATCCTATCCTATCTTCTATCCTATCCTTTCCCCTATCCTATCCTATCCTCTATCCGATCCTATCCTCTATCCTATACTATCCTCTAACTTATCCTATCCTCTATCCTATCCAATTACCTATCCTATCCTCTATCCTATCCTTTCCTCTATCCTATCCTATCCTCTATCCGATCCTCTATCCTATCTTCTATCCTATCCTATCCTCTATCCGATCCTCTATCCTATCCTATCCTCTATAATATCGTTTACTCTATCATATCCTATCCTCTATCCTATCCTATCCTCTATCCTATCCTATCCTCTATCCGATCCTCTATCCTATCCTATCCTCTATCCTATCGTATCCTCTATCCTATCCTCTCCTCTATCCTATCCTATCCTCTATCCTATCCTATCCTCTATCTTATACTATCCTCTACCTTATTCTATCCTCTATCCTATACAATTACCTATCGTTTCCTCTATCCTATCCTCTATCCGATCCTCTATCCTATCCTCTATCCTATCCTATCCTCTATCCTATCCTATCCTATCCTCTACCTTATCCTATACTCTATCCTATCCAATTACCTATCCTATCCTCTATCCTATCCTCTATCCTATCCTATCCTCTATCCTATCCTATCCTCTATCCTATCCTATCCTCTATCCTATCCTATCCTCTATCCTATCCTCTATCCTATCCTATCCTCTATCCTATCCTATTCTCTATCCTATCCTATCATCTATCCTATTCTATCCTCTATCCTATCCTATCCTCTATCCTATCCTATCCTTTATCCTATCCTATCCTCTATCCTATCCTATCCTCTATCCTATACTATCCTCTAACTTATCCTATCCTCTATCCTATCCAATTACCTATCCTATCCTCTATCCTATCCTTTCCTCTATCCGATCCCCTATCCTATCCTCTATCCTATCCTCTATCCTATCCTATCCGATCCTCTATCCTATCCTCTATCCTGTACTATCCTCTACCATATCCTATCCTCTATCCTATCCAATTACCTATCCTATCCTCGATCCTATCCTATCCTCCATCCTATCCTATCCTCTATCAGATCCTCTATCCTATACTAGCATCTACCTTATCCTCTCCCCTATCCTATCCAATTACCTATCCGATCCTCTATCCTATCCTATCCTCTATCCGATCGTATCCTCTATCAGATCCTCTATCCTATCCTATCTTCTATCCTATCCTTTCCCCTATCCTATCCTATCCTCTATCCGATCCTATCCTCTATCCTATACTATCCTCTAACTTATCCTATCCTCTATCCTATCCAATTACCTATCCTATCCTCTATCCTATCCTTTCCTCTATCCTATCCTATCCTCTATCCGATCCTCTATCCTATCCTCTATCCTATCTTCTATCCTATCCTATCCTCTATCCTATCCTATCCTCTATCCTATCCTATCCTCTATCCTATCCTATCCTCTACCTTATCCTATCCTTTATCCTATCCAATTACCTATCCTATCCTCTATCCTATCCTTTCCTCTATCCTATCCTATCCTCTATCCTATCCTATCCTCTATCCGATCCTCTATCCTATCCTATCCTCTATCCTATCCTCTATACCATCCTCTATCCTATCCTATCCTCTATCCGATCCTCTATCCTATCCTATCCTCTATAATATCGTTTACTCTATCATATCCTATACTCTATCCTATCCTATCCTCTATCCTATCCATACCTCTATCCGATCCTCTATCCTATCCTATCCTCTATCCTATCGTATCCTCTATCCTATCCTCTCCTCTATCCTATCCTATCCTCTATCCTATCCTATCCTCTATCTTATACTATCCTCTAACTTATCCTATCCTCTATCCTATCCAATTACCTATCCTATCCTCTATCCTATCCTTTCCTCTATCCTATCCTATCCTCTATCCGATCCTCTATCCTATCCTCTATCCTATCTTCTATCCTATCCTATCCTCTATCCTATCCTATCCTCTATCCTATCCTATCCTCTATCCTATCCTATCCTCTACCTTATCCTATCCTTTATCCTATCCAATTACCTATCCTATCCTCTATCCTAGCCTTTCCTCTATCCTATCCTATCCTCTATCCTATCCTATCCTCTATCCGATCCTCTATCCTATCCTATCCTCTATCCTATCCTCTATACCATCCTCTATCCTATCCTATCCTCTATAATATCGTTTACTCTATCATATCCTATCCTCTATCCTATCCTATCCTCTATCCGATCCTCTAGCCTATCCTATCCTCTATCCTATCGTATCCTCTATCCTATCCTCTCCTCTATCCTATCCTATCCTCTATCCTATCCTATCCTCTATCTTATACTATCCTCTACCTTATTCTATCCTCTATCCTATCCAATTACCTATCGTTTCCTCTATCCTATCCTCTATCCGATCCTCTATCCTATCCTCTATCCTATCCTATCCTCTATCCTATCCTATCCTATCCTCTACCTTATCCTATACTCTATCCTATCCAATTACCTATCCTATCCTCTATCCTATCATATCCTCTATCCTATCCTCTATCCTTTATCCTATCCTATCCTCTATCCTATCCTATACTCTACCCTATACTATCCTCTAACTTATCCTATCCTCTACCTTATTCTATCCTCTATCCTATCCAATTACCTATCGTTTCCTCTATCCTATCCTCTATCCGATCCTCTATCCTATCCTCTATCCTATCCTATCCTCTATCCTATCCTATCCTATCCTCTACCTTATCCTATACTCTATCCTATCCAATTACCTATCCTATCCTCTATCCTATCATATCCTCTATCCTATCCTCTATCCTTTATCCTATCCTATCCTCTATCCTATCCTATACTCTATCCTATACTATCCTCTAACTTATCCTATCCTCTATCCTATCCAATTACCTATCCTATCCTCTATCCTATCCTTTCCTCTATCCGATCCCCTATCCTATCCTCTATCCTATCCTCTATCCTATCCTATCCGATCCTCTATCCTATCCTCTATCCTGTACTATCCTCTACCATATCCTATCCTCTATCCTATCCAATTACCTATCCTATCCTCGATCCTATCCTATCCTCCATCCTATCCTATCCTCTATCAGATCCTCTATCCTATACTAGCATCTACCTTATCCTCTCCCCTATCCTATCCAATTACCTATCCGATCCTCTATCCTATCCTATCCTCTATCCGATCGTATCCTCTATCAGATCCTCTATCCTATCCTATCTTCTATCCTATCCTTTCCCCTATCCTATCCTATCCTCTATCCGATCCTATCCTCTATCCTATACTATCCTCTAACTTATCCTATCCTCTATCCTATCCAATTACCTATCCTATCCTCTATCCTATCCTTTCCTCTATCCTATCCTATCCTCTATCCGATCCTCTATCCTATCCTCTATCCTATCTTCTATCCTATCCTATCCTCTATCCTATCCTATCCTCTATCCTATCCTATCCTCTATCCTATCCTATCCTCTACCTTATCCTATCCTTTATCCTATCCAATTACCTATCCTATCCTCTATCCTAGCCTTTCCTCTATCCTATCCTATCCTCTATCCTATCCTCTATACCATCCTCTATCCTATCCTATCCTCTATCCGATCCTCTATCCTATCCTATCCTCTATAATATCGTTTACTCTATCATATCCTATCCTCTATCCTATCCTATCCTCTATCCGATCCTCTAGCCTATCCTATCCTCTATCCTATCGTATCCTCTATCCTATCCTCTCCTCTATCCTATCCTATCCTCTATCCTATCCTATCCTCTATCTTATACTATCCTCTACCTTATTCTATCCTCTATCCTATCCAATTACCTATCGTTTCCTCTATCCTATCCTCTATCCGATCCTCTATCCTATCCTCTATCCTATCCTATCCTCTATCCTATCCTATCCTATCCTCTACCTTATCCTATACTCTATCCTATCCAATTACCTATCCTATCCTCTATCCTATCATATCCTCTATCCTATCCTCTATCCTATCCTATCCTCTATCCTATCCTATCCTCTATCCTATCCTATCCTCTATCCCATCCTATCCTCTATCCTTTCCTATCCTCTATCCTATCCTATCCTCTATCCTATCCTCTATCCTATCCTATCCTCTATCCTATCCTCTATACCATCCTCTATCCTATCCTATCCTCTATCCGATCCTCTATCCTATCCTATCCTCTATAATATCGTTTACTCTATCATATCCTATACTCTATCCTATCCTATCCTCTATCCTATCCATACCTCTATCCGATCCTCTATCCTATCCTATCCTCTATCCTATCGTATCCTCTATCCTATCCTCTCCTCTATCCTATCCTATCCTCTATCCTATCCTATCCTCTATCTTATACTATCCTCTAACTTATCCTATCCTCTATCCTATCCAATTACCTATCCTATCCTCTATCCTATCCTTTCCTCTATCCTATCCTATCCTCTATCCGATCCTCTATCCTATCCTCTATCCTATCTTCTATCCTATCCTATCCTCTATCCTATCCTATCCTCTATCCTATCCTATCCTCTATCCTATCCTATCCTCTACCTTATCCTATCCTTTATCCTATCCAATTACCTATCCTATCCTCTATCCTAGCCTTTCCTCTATCCTATCCTATCCTCTATCCTATCCTATCCTCTATCCGATCCTCTATCCTATCCTATCCTCTATCCTATCCTCTATACCATCCTCTATCCTATCCTATCCTCTATCCGATCCTCTATCCTATCCTATCCTCTATAATATCGTTTACTCTATCATATCCTATCCTCTATCCTATCCTATCCTCTATCCGATCCTCTAGCCTATCCTATCCTCTATCCTATCGTATCCTCTATCCTATCCTCTCCTCTATCCTATCCTATCCTCTATCCTATCCTATCCTCTATCTTATACTATCCTCTACCTTATTCTATCCTCTATCCTATCCAATTACCCATCGTTTCCTCTATCCTATCCTCTATCCGATCCTCTATCCTATCCTCTATCCTATCCTATCCTCTATCCTATCCTATCCTATCCTCTACCTTATCCTATACTCTATCCTATCCAATTACCTATCCTATCCTCTATCCTATCATATCCTCTATCCTATCCTCTATCCTTTATCCTATCCTATCCTCTATCCTATCCTATACTCTATCCTATACTATCCTCTAACTTATCCTATCCTCTACCTTATTCTATCCTCTATCCTATCCAATTACCTATCGTTTCCTCTATCCTATCCTCTATCCGATCCTCTATCCTATCCTCTATCCTATCCTATCCTATCCTCTACCTTATCCTATACTCTATCCTATCCAATTACCTATCCTATCCTCTATCCTATCATATCCTCTATCCTATCCTCTATCCTTTATCCTATCCTATCCTCTATCCTATCCTATACTTTATCCTATACTATCCTCTAACTTATCCTATCCTCTATCCTATCCAATTACCTATCCTATCCTCTATCCTATCCTTTCCTCTATCCGATCCCCTATCCTATCCTCTATCCTATCCTCTATCCTATCCTATCCGATCCTCTATCCTATCCTCTATCCTGTACTATCCTCTACCATATCCTATCCTCTATCCTATCCAATTACCTATCCTATCCTCGATCCTATCCTATCCTCCATCCTATCCTATCCTCTATCAGATCCTCTATCCTATACTAGCATCTACCTTATCCTCTCCCCTATCCTATCCAATTACCTATCCGATCCTCTATCCTATCCTATCCTCTATCCGATCGTATCCTCTATCAGATCCTCTATCCTATCCTATCTTCTATCCTATCCTTTCCCCTATCCTATCCTATCCTCTATCCGATCCTATCCTCTATCCTATACTATCCTCTAACTTATCCTATCCTCTATCCTATCCAATTACCTATCCTATCCTCTATCCTATCCTTTCCTCTATCCTATCCTATCCTCTATCCGATCCTCTATCCTATCCTCTATCCTATCTTCTATCCTATCCTATCCTCTATCCTATCCTATCCTCTATCCTATCCTATCCTCTATCCTATCCTATCCTCTACCTTATCCTATCCTTTATCCTATCCAATTACCTATCCTATCCTCTATCCTAGCCTTTCCTCTATCCTATCCTATCCTCTATCCTATCCTCTATACCATCCTCTATCCTATCCTATCCTCTATCCGATCCTCTATCCTATCCTATCCTCTATAATATCGTTTACTCTATCATATCCTATCCTCTATCCTATCCTATCCTCTATCCGATCCTCTAGCCTATCCTATCCTCTATCCTATCGTATCCTCTATCCTATCCTCTCCTCTATCCTATCCTATCCTCTATCCTATCCTATCCTCTATCTTATACTATCCTCTACCTTATTCTATCCTCTATCCTATCCAATTACCTATCGTTTCCTCTATCCTATCCTCTATCCGATCCTCTATCCTATCCTCTATCCTATCCTATCCTCTATCCTATCCTATCCTATCCTCTACCTTATCCTATACTCTATCCTATCCAATTACCTATCCTATCCTCTATCCTATCATATCCTCTATCCTATCCTCTATCCTATCCTATCCTCTATCCTATCCTATCCTCTATCCTATCCTATCCTCTATCCCATCCTATCCTCTATCCTTTCCTATCCTCTATCCTATCCTATCCTCTATCCTATCCTCTATCCTATCCTCTATCCTATCCTATCCTCTATCCTATCCTATTCTCTATCCTATCCTATCATCTATCCTATTCTATCCTCTATCCTATCCTATCCTCTATCCTATCCTATCCTTTATCCTATCCTATCCTCTATCCTATCCTATCCTCTATCCTATACTATCCTCTAACTTATCCTATCCTCTATCCTATCCAATTACCTATCCTATCCTCTATCCTATCCTTTCCTCTATCCGATCCCCTATCCTATCCTCTATCCTATCCTCTATCCTATCCTATCCGATCCTCTATCCTATCCTCTATCCTGTACTATCCTCTACCATATCCTATCCTCTATCCTATCCAATTACCTATCCTATCCTCGATCCTATCCTATCCTCCATCCTATCCTATCCTCTATCAGATCCTCTATCCTATACTAGCATCTACCTTATCCTCTCCCCTATCCTATCCAATTACCTATCCGATCCTCTATCCTATCCTATCCTCTATCCGATCGTATCCTCTATCAGATCCTCTATCCTATCCTATCATCTATCCTATCCTCTATCGTACCCTATCCTATCCTCTTTCCTATCCTATCCTCTATCCTATCCTATCCTCTATCCTATCCTCTATACCATCCTCTATCCTATCCTATCCTCTATCCGATCCTCTATCCTATCCTATCCTCTAGAATATCGTTTACTCTATCATATCCTATCCTCTATCCTATAATATCATCTATCCTATTCTATCCTCTATACTATCCTATCCTCTATCCTATCCTATCCTCTATCCTATCCTCTCCTTTATCCTATCCTATCCTCTACTCTATCCTATCCTCTATTCTATACTATCCTCTATCCTATCCTCTATACCATCCTCTATCCTATCCTATCCTCTATCCGATCCTCTATCCTATCCTATCCTCTATAATATCGTTTACTCTATCATATCCTATCCTCTATTCTATCCTATCGTCTAACATATACTATCCTCTATCCTATCCTATCCTCTATCCTATTCTATCCTCTATCCGATCCTCTATCCAATCCTATCCTTTATACTATCCTATCCTCTATCCTATCCTCTCCTCTATCCTATCCTATCCTCTATCCTATCCTATCCTCTATCCTATCCTATAGTCTATCCTCTATCCTATCCTACCCTCTTTCCTATCCTATCATCTATCCTATCCTATCTTCTATCCTATCCTTTCCCCTATCCTATCCTATCCTCTATCCGATCCTATCCTCTATCCTATACTATCCTCTAACTTATCCTTTCCTCTATCCTATCCAATTACCTATCCTATCCTCTATCCTATCCTTTCCTCTATCCTATCCTATCCTCTATCCGATCCTCTATCCTGTCCTCTATCCTATCTTCTATCCTATCCTATCCTCTATCCTATCCTATCCTCTATCCTATCCTATCCTCTATCCTATCCTATCCTCTACCTTATCCTATCCTTTATCCTATCCAATTACCTATCCTATCCTCTATCCTATCCTTTCCTCTATCCTATCCTATCCTCTATCCTATCCTATCCTCTATCCGATCCTCTATCCTATCCTATCCTCTATCCTATCCTCTATACCATCCTCCATCCTATCCTATCCTCTATCCGATCCTCTATCCTATCCTATCCTCTATAATATCGTTTACTCTATCCTATCCTATCCTCTATCCTATCCTCTATCCTATCCTATCCTCTATCCTATCCTATTCTCTATCCTATCCTATCATCTATCCTATTCCATCCTCTATCCTATCCTATCCTCTATCCTATCCTATCCTTTATCCTATCCTATCCTCTATCCTATCCTATCCTCTATCCTATACTATCCTCTACCTTATCCTATCCTCTAACCTATCCAATTACCTATCCTATCCTCTATCCTATCCTTTCCTCTATCCCATCCTATCCTCTATCCTTTCCTATCCTCTATCCTATCCTATCCTCTATCCTATCCTCTATCCTATCCTATCCTCTATCCTATTCTATTCTCTATCCTATCCTATCATCTATCCTATTCTATCCTCTATCCTATCCTATCCTCTATCCTATTCTATTCTCTATCCTATCCTATCATCTATCCTATTCTATCCTCTATCCTATCCTATCCTCTATCCTATCCTCTCCTTTATCCTATCCTATCCTCTATCCTATCCTATCCTCTATCCTATACTATCCTCTAACTTATCCTATCCTCTATCCTATCCAATTACCTATCCTATCCTCTATCCTATCCTATCCTCTATCCTATCCTATCCTCTATCCTATCCTATCCTCTATCCTATCCTATCCTCTATCGTATCCTATTCTATCCTCTATCCTATCCTATCCTCTATCCTATCCTATCCTATCCTCTATCGTATCCTATTCTATCCTCTATCCTATCCTATCCTCTATCCTATCCTATCCTATCCTCTATCCTATCCTATCCTCTATCCTATCCTATCCTCTATCCTATCCTCTCCTCTATCCTATCCTATCCTCTATCCTATCCTATACTCTATCCTCTATCCTATCCTATCCTCTATCCTATCCTATCCTATCCTCTATCCTATCCTATCCTATCCTCTATCCTATCCTATCCTCTATCCTATCCTATCCTCTATCCTAAACGCTCCTCAATCCTATTCTATCCTCTATCCTATCCTATCCTCTATCCTATCCTATCCTATCCTCTATCCTATCCTATACTCTATCCTATCCTATCCTCTATCCTATCCTCTCCTCTATCCTATCCTATCCTCTATCCTATCCTATACTCTATCCTCTATCCTATCCTACCCTCTTTCCTATCCTATCATCTATCCTATCCTATCTTCTATCCTATCCTTTCCTCTATCCTATCCTATCCTCTATCCTATCCTATCCTCTATCCGATCCTCTATCCTATCCTATCCTCTATCCTATCCTATCCTCTATCCGATCCTCTATCCTATCCTATCCTCTATCCTATCCTCTATCCTATCCTATCCTATCCTCTATCCTATCCTATCCTTTATCCTATCCTATCCTATCCTCTATCCTATCCTATCCTCTATCCTATCCTATCCTCTATCCTATCCTCTCCTCTATCCTATCCTATCCTCTATCCTATCCTATACTCTATCCTCTATCCTATCCTATCCTCTATCCTATCCTATCCTATCCTCTATCCTATCCTATCCTCTATCCTATCATATCCTCTATCGTATCCAATCCTATCCTCTATCCTAAACGCTCCTCAATCCTATTCTATCCTCTATCCTATCCTATCCTCTATCCTATCCTATCCTATCCTCTATCCTATCCTATACTCTATCCTATCCTATCCTCTATCCTATCCTCTCCTCTATCCTATCCTATCCTCTATCCTATCCTATCCTCTATCCGATCCTCTATCCTATCCTATCCTCTATCCTATCCTCTATCCTATCCTATCCTATCCTCTATCCTATCCTATCCTATCCTCTATCCTATCCTATCCTTTATCCTATCCTATCCTATCCTCTATCCTATACTATCCTCTATCCTATCCTATCCTCTATCCTATTCTATCCTCTATCCGATCCTCTATCCAATCCTATCCTTTACCCTATCCTATCCTCTATCCTACTCTATCCTATATCCTATCCTATCCTCTATCCTATCCTATCCTCTATCCGATCCTCTATCCTATCCTATCCTCTATCCGATCCTCTATCCTATAATATCCTCTATCCGATCCTCTATCCTATCCTATCCTCTATCCTATCCTATCCTCTATCCTATCCTATCCTTTATCCTATCCTATCCTCTATCCTATCCTATCCTCTATCCTATACTATCCTCTACCTTATCCTATCCTCTATCCTATCCAATTACCTATCCTATCCTCTATCCTATCCTATCCTCTATCCTATCCTATCCTCTATCCTATCCTATCCTCTATCCTATCCTATCCTCTATCGTATCCTATCCTATCCTCTATCATATCCTATCCTCTATCCTAAACGCTCCTCAATCCTATTCTATCCTCTATCCTATCCTATCCTCTATCCTATCCTATCCTATCCTCTATCCTATCCTATCCTCTATCCTATCCTATCCTCTATAATATCCTCTCCTCTATCCTATCCTATCCTCTATCCTATCCTATCCTCTATCCTATCCTATCCTCTATCCTATCCTATACTCTATCCTCTATCCTATCCTACCCTCTTTCCTATCCTATCATCTATCCTATCCTATCTTCTATCCTATCCTTTCCTCTATCCTATCCTATCCTCTATCCTATCCTATCCTCTATCCGATCCTCTATCCTATCCTATCCTCTATCCTATCCTCTATCCTATCCTATCCTATCCTCTATCCTATCCTATCCTATCCTCTATCCTATCCTATCCTTTACCCTATCCTATCCTCTTTCCTATCCTATCCTCTATCCTATCCTATCCTCTATCCTATCCTCTATCCTATCCTCTATCCTATCCTATCCTATCCTCTATCCTATCCTATCCTATCCTCTATCCTATCCTATCCTTTACCCTATCCTATCCTCTTTCCTATCCTATCCTCTATCCTATCCTATCCTCTATTCTATCCTATCCTCTATCCTATTCTATCCTCTATCCGATCCTCTATCCAATCCTATCCTTTACCCTATCCTATCCTCTTTCCTATCCTATCCTCTATCCTATCCTATCCTCTATCCTATCCTCTATGCCATCCTCTATCCTATCCTATCCTCTATCCGATCCTCTACCCTATCCTATCCTCTATAATATCGTTTACTCTATCATATCCTATCCTCTATCCTATCCTATCCTCTATCCGATCCTCTGTCCTATCCTATCCTCTATCCTATCCTATCCTATCGTCTTTCCTATCCTATCCTATCCTATCCTTTATCCTATCCTATCCTCTATTCTATCCTATCCTCTATCCTATACTATCCTCTATCCTATCCTATCCTCTATCCTATCCTATCCTCTATCCTATCATATCCTCTATCGTATCCAATCCTATCCTCTATCCTAAACGCTCCTCAATCCTATTCTATCCTCTATCCTATCCTATCCTCTATCCTATCCTATCCTATCCTCTATCCTATCCTATACTCTATCCTATCCTATCCTCTATCCTATCCTCTCCTCTATCCTATCCTATCCTCTATCCTATCCTATACTCTATCCTCTATCCTATCCTACCCTCTTTCCTATCCTATCATCTATCCTATCCTATCTTCTATCCTATCCTTTCCTCTATCCTATCCTATCCTCTATCCTATCCTATCCTCTATCCGATCCTCTATCCTATCCTATCCTCTATCCTATCCTCTATCCTATCCTATCCTATCCTCTATCCTATCCTATCCTATCCTCTATCCTATCCTATCCTTTATCCTATCCTATCCTATCCTCTATCCTATACTATCCTCTATCCTATCCTATCCTCTATCCTATTCTATCCTCTATCCGATCCTCTATCCAATCCTATCCTTTACCCTATCCTATCCTCTATCCTACTCTATCCTATATCCTATCCTATCCTCTATCCTATCCTATCCTCTATCCGATCCTCTATCCTATCCTATCCTCTATCCGATCCTCTATCCTATCCTATCCTCTATCCGATCCTCTATCCTATCCTATCCTCTATCCTATCCTATCCTCTATCCTATCCTATCCTTTATCCTATCCTATCCTCTATCCTATCCTATCCTCTATCCTATACTATCCTCTACCTTATCCTATCCTCTATCCTATCCAATTACCTATCCTATCCTCTATCCTATCCTATCCTCTATCCTATCCTATCCTCTATCCTATCCTATCCTCTATCCTATCCTATCCTCTATCCTATCCTATCCTCTATCCTATCCTATCCTCTATCCTATCCTATCCTCTATCCTATCCTATCCTCTATCCTATCCTATCCTCTATCCTATCCTATCCTCTATCCTATCCTATCCTCTATCCTATCCTATCCTCTATCCTATCCTATCCTCTATCCTATCCTATCCTCTATCCTATCCTATACTCTATCCTCTATCCTATCCTACCCTCTTTCCTATCCTATCCTCTATCCTATCCTATCCTCTATCCTATCCTCTATGCCATCCTCTATCCTATCCTATCCTCTATCCGATCCTCTACCCTATCCTATCCTCTATAATATCGTTTACTCTATCATATCCTATCCTCTATCCTATCCTATCCTTTATCCGATCCTCTGTCCTATCCTATCCTCTATCCTATCCTATCCTATCCTCTTTCCTATCCTATCCTATCCTATCCTTTATCCTATCCTATCCTCTATTCTATCCTATCCTCTATCCTATACTATCCTCTATCCTATACTATCCTCTACCTTATCCTATCCTCTAACCTATCCAATTACCTATCCTATCCTCTATCCTATCCTTTCCTCTATCCTATCCTATCCTCTATCCGATCCTCTATCCTATCCTCTATCCTATCCTATCCTCTATCCTATCCTATCCTATCCTCTATCCTATCCTATCCTATCCTCTATCCTATCCTATCCTCTATCCTATCCTATCCTCTATCCTATCCTCTCCTCTATCCTATCCTATCCTCTATCCTATCCTATCCTCTATCCTATCCTATCCTCTATCCTCTATCCTATCCTACCCTCTTTCCTATCCTATCATCTATCCTATCCTATCTTCTATCCTATCCTTTCCTCTATCCTATCCTATCCTCTATCCTATCCTATCCTCTATCCGATCCTCTATCCTATCCTATCCTCTATCCTATCCTCTATCCTATCCTATCCTATCCTCTATCCTATCCTATCCTATCCTCTATCCTATCCTATCCTTTATCCTATCCTATCCTCTATTCTATCCTATCCTCTATCCTATACTATCCTCTATCCTATCCTATCCTCTATCCTATTCTATCCTCTATCCGATCCTCTATCCAATCCTATCCTTTACCCTATCCTATCCTCTATCCTACTCTATCCTCTATCCTAGCCTATCCTCTATCCTATCCTATCCTCTATCCGATCCTCTATCCAATCCTATCCTTTATCCTATCCTATCCTCTATCCTATCCTATCCTCTACCTTATCCTATCCTTTATCCTATCCAATTACCTATCCTATCCTCTATCCTATCCTTTCCTCTATCCTATCCTATCCTCTATCCTATCCTATCCTCTATCCGATCCTCTATCCTATCCTATCCTCTATCCTATCCTCTATACCATCCTCTATCCTATCCTATCCTCTATCCGATCCTCTATCCTATCCTATCCTCTATAATATCGTTTACTCTATCATATCCTATCCTCTATCCTATCCTATCCTCTATCCTATTCTATCCTCTATCCGATCCTCTATCCTATCCTATCCTCTATCCTATCGTATCCTCTATCCTATCCTCTCCTCTATCCTATCCTATCCTCTATCCTTTCCTATCCTCTATCTTATACTATCCTCTACCTTATCCTATCCTCTATCCTATCCAATTACCTATCGTTTCCTCTATCCTATCCTCTATCCGATCCTCTATCCTATCCTCTATCCTATCCTATCCTCTATCCTATCCTATCCTATCCTCTACCTTATCCTATACTCTATCCTATCCAATTACCTATCCTATCCTCTATCCTATCATATCCTCTATCCTATCCTCTATCCTATCCTATCCTCTATCCTATCCTATCCTCTATCGTATCCTATCCTATCCTCTATCATATCCTATCCTCTATCCTAAACGCTCCTCAATCCTATTCTATCCTCTATCCTATCCTATCCTCTATCCTATCCTATCCTATCCTATCCTCTATCCTATCCTATCCTCTATCCTATCCTATCCTCTATAATATCCTCTCCTCTATCCTATCCTATCCTCTATCCTATCCTATCCTCTATCCTATCCTATCCTCTATCCTATCCTATACTCTATCCTCTATCCTATCCTACCCTCTTTCCTATCCTATCATCTATCCTATCCTATCTTCTATCCTATCCTTTCCTCTATCCTATCCTATCCTCTATCCTATCCTATCCTCTATACCATCCTCTATCCTATCCTATCCACTATCCGATCCTCTATCCTATCCTATCCTCTATAATATCGTTTACTCTATCATATCCTATCCTCTATCCTATAATATCATCTATCCTATTCTATCCTCTATCCTATCCTATCCTCTATCCTATCGTATCCTCTATCCTATCCTCTCCTCTATCCTATCCTATCCTCTATCCTATCCTATAGTCTATCCTCTATCCTATCCTACCCTCTTTCCTATCCTATCATCTATCCTATCCTATCTTCTATCCTATCCTTTCCTGTATCCTATCCTATCCTCTATCCTATCCTATCCTCTATCCGATCCTCTGTCCTATCCTATCCTCTATCCTATCCTCTATCCTATCCTATCCTATCCTCTATCCTATCCTATCCTATCCTATCCTATCCTCTATCCTATCCTATCCTATCCTATCCTATCCTCTATCCTATCCTATCCTATCCTCTATCCTATCCTATCCTTTATCCTATCCTATCCTCTATTCTATCCTATCCTCTACCCTATACTATCCTCTATCCTATCCTATCCTCTATCCTATTCTATCCTCTATCCGATCCTCTATCCAATCCTATCCTTTATCCTATCCTATCCTCTATCCTACTCTATCCTCTATCCTATCCTATCCTCTATCCTATCCTATCCTCTATCCGATCCTCTATCCTATCCTATCCTCTATCCGATCCTCTATCCTATCCTATCCTTTATCCTATCCTATCCTCTATCCTATCCTATCCTCTATCCTATACTATCCTCTACCTTATCCTATCCTCTATCCTATCCAATTACCTATCCTATCCTCTATCCTATCCTTTCCTCTATCCTATCCTATCCTCTATCCTATCCTATCCTCTATCCTATCCTATCCTCTATCCTATCCTATCCTCTATCCTATCCTATCCTCTATCCCATCCTATCCTCTATCCTTTCCTATCCTCTATCCTATCCTATCCTCTATCCTATCCTCTATCCTATCCTATCCTCTATCCTATCCTATTCTCTATCCTATCCTATCATCTAGCCTATTCTATCCTCTATCCTATCCTATCCTCTATCCTATCCTATCCTTTATCCTATCCTATCCTCTATCCTATCCTATCCTCTATCCTATACTATCCTCTAACTTATCCTATCCTCTAACCTATCCAATTACCTATCCTATCCTCTATCCTATCCTTTCCTCTATCCTATCCTATCCTCTATCCGATGCTCTATCGTATCCTCTATCCTATCCTCTATCCTATCCTATCCGATCCTCTATCCTATCCTCTATCCTATACTATCCTCTACCATATCCTATCCTCTATCCTATCCAATTACCTATCCTATCCTCGATCCTATCCTATCCTCCATCCTATCCTATCCTCTATCAGATCCTCTATCCTATACTAGTCTCAACCTTATCCTCTCCCCTATCCTATCCAATTACCTATCCGATCCTCTATCCTATCCTATCCTCTATCCGATCGTATCCTCTATCAGATCCTCTATCCTATCCTATCCTCTATCCGATCGTATCCTCTATCAGATCCTCTATCCTATCCTATCATCTATTATATCCTCTATCGTATCCTATCCTATCCTCTTTCCTATCGTATCCTCTATCCTATCCTATCCTCTATCCTATCCTCTATGCCATCCTCTATCCTATCCTATCCTCTATCCGATCCTCTACCCTATCCTATCCTCTATAATATCGTTTACTCTATCATATCCTATCCTCTATTCTATCCTATCCTCTATCCGATCCTCTGTCCTATCCTATCCTCTATCCTATCCTATCCTATCCTCTTTCCTATCCTATCCTATCCTATCCTATCCTTTATCCTATCCTATCCTATCCTCTTTCCTATCCTATCCTCTATCCTATCCTATCCTCTATCCTATCCTCTATACCATCCTCTATCCTATCCTATCCTCTATCCGATCCTCCATCCTATCCTATCCTCTATAATATCGTTTACTCTATCATATCCTATCCTCTATCCTACAATATCATCTATCCTATTCTATCCTCTATCCTATCCTATCCTCTATCCTATCGTATCATCTATCCTATCCTCTCCTCTATCCTATCCTATCCTCTATCCTATCCTATAGTCTATCCTCTATCCTATCCTACCCTCTTTCCTATCCTATCATCTATCCTATCCTATCTTCTATCCTATCCTTTCCTCTATCCTATCCTATCCTCTATCCTATCCTATCCTCTATCCGATCCTCTGTCCTATCCTATCCTCTATCCTATCCTATCCTTTATCCTATCCTATCCTCTATTCTATCCTATCCTCTATCCTATACTATCCTCTATCCTATCCTATCCTCTATCCTATTCTATCCTCTATCCGATCCTCTATCCAATCCTATCCTTTATCCTATCCTATCCTCTATCCTACTCTATCCTCTATCCTATCCTATCCTCTATCCTATCCTATCCTTTATCCTATCCTATCCTCTATCCTATCCTATCCTCTATCCTATCCTATCCTATCCTCTATCCTATCCTATACTTTATCCTATCCTATCCTCTATTCTATCCTATCCTCTATCCGATCCTCTATCCTATCCTATCCTCTATCCTATCCTATCCTCTATCCTATCCTATCCTTTATCCTATCCTATCCTCTATCCTATCCTATCCTCTATCCTATCCTATCCTATCCTCTATCCTATCCTATCCTCTATCCTATCCTATCCTCTATTCTATCTTATCCTCTATCCTATACTATCCTCTATCCTATCCTATCCTCTATCCTATCCTATCCTCTATCCTATCCTATCCTCTATCCTATCCTATCCTATCATCTACCTTATCCTATACTCTATCCTATCCAATTACCTATCCTATCCTCTATCCTATCCTATCCTCTATCCTATCCTCTATCCTATCCTATCCTCCATCCTATCCTATCCTGTATCCTATCCTATCATCTATCCTATCCTCTATCGTATCCTATCCTATCCTCTTTCCTATCCTATCCTCTATCCTATCCTATCCTCTATCCTATCCTCTATACCATCCTCTATCCTATCCTATCCTCTATCCGATCCTCCATCCTATCCTATCCTCTATAATATCGTTTACTCTATCATATCCTATCCTCTATCCTATAATATCATCTATCCTATTCTATCCTCTATCCTATCCTATCCTCTATCCTATCGTATCATCTATCCTATCCTCTCCTCTATCCTATCCTATACTCTATCCTATCCTATAGTCTATCCTCTATCCTATCCTACCCTCTTTCCTATCCTATCATCTATCCTATCCTATCTTCTATCCTATCCTCTATCCTATCCTATCCTATCCTCTATCCTATCCTATCCTTTATCCTATCCTATCCTCTATTCTATCCTATCCTCTATCCTATACTATCCTCTATCCTATCCTATCCTCTATCCTATTCTATCCTCTATCCGATCCTCTATCCAATCCTATCCTTTATCCTATCCTATACTCTATCCTACTCTATCCTCTATTCTATCCTACCCTCTATCCTATCCTATCCCCTATCCGATCCTCTATCCTATCCTATCCTCTATCCGATCCTCTATCCTATCCTATCCTCTATCCGATCCTCTATCCTATCCTATCCTCTATCTTATCCTATCCTCTATCCTATCCTATCCTTTATCCTATCCTATCCTCTATCCTATCCTATCCTCTATCCTATCCTATCCTATCCTCTATCCTATCCTATACTTTATCCTATCCTATCCTCTATTCTATCCTATCCTCTATCCTATAATATCCTCTATCCTATCCTATCCTCTATCCTATTCTATCCTCTATCCGATCCTCTATCCAATCCTATCCTTTATCCTATCCTATCCTCTATCCTACTCTATCCTCTATCCTATCCTATCCTCTATCCTATCCTATCCTCTATCCGATCCTCTATCCTATCCTATCCTCTATCCGATCCTCTATCCGATCGTATCCTCTATCAGATCCTCTATCCTATCCTATCATCTATCCTATCCTCTATCGTATCCTATCCTATCCTCTTTCCTATCCTATCCTCTATCCTATCCTATCCTCTATCCTATCCTCTATGCCATCCTCTATCCTATCCTATCCTCTATCCGATCCTCTGTCCTATCCTATCCTCTATAATATCGTTTACTCTATCATATCCTATCCTCTATCCTATCCTATCCTCTATCCGATCCTCTGTCCTATCCTATCCTCTATCCTATCCTATCCTATCCTCTATCCTATCCTATCCTATCCTCTATCCTATCCTATCCTATCCTATCCTATCCTCTATCCTATCCTATCCTATCCTCTATCCTATCCTATCCTTTATCTTATCCTATCCTCTATTCTATCCTATCCTCTATCCTATACTATCCTCTATCCTATCCTATCCTCTATCCTATTCTATCCTCTATCCGATCCTCTATCCAATCCTATCCTTTATCCTATCCTATCCTCTATCCTACTCTATCCTCTATCCTATCCTATCCTCTATCCTATCCTATCCTCTATCCTATCCTCTCCTCTATCCTATCCTCTATCCTACTCTATCCTCTATCCTATCCTATCCTCTATCCTATCCTATCCTCTATCCTATCCTCTCCTCTATCCTATCCTCTATCCTACTCTATCCTCTATCCTATCCAATTACCTATCCTATCCTCTATCCTATCCTATCCTCTATCCTATCCTATACTCTATCCTATCCTATCCTCTATCCTATCCTATCCTCTATCCTATCCTATCCTCTATCCCATCCTATCCTCTATCCTTTCCTATCCTCTATCCTATCCTATCCTCTATCCTATCCTCTATCCTATCCTCTATGCTATCCTCTAACCTATCCTATCCTCTATCCTATCCTATTCTCTATCCTATCCTATCATCTATCCTATTCTATCCTCTATCCTATCCTCTATCCTATCCTATCCTTTATCCTATCCTATCCTCTATCCTATCCTATCCTCTATCCTATACTATCCTCTACCTTATCCTATCCTCTATCCTATCCAATTACCTATCCTATCCTCTATCCTATCCTATCCTCTATCCTATCCTATCCTCTATCCTATCCTCTCCTCTATCCTATCCTCTATCCTACTCTATCCTCTATCCTATCCAATTACCTATCCTATCCTCTATCCTATCCTATCCTCTATCCTATCCTATCCTCTATCCTATCCTATCCTCTATCCTATCCTCTTTCCTATCCTATCCTCTATCCTATCCTATCCTCTATCCTATCCTATCCTCTATCCTATCCTATCCTCTACCCCATCCTATCCTCTATCCTTTCCTATCCTCTATCCTATCCTATCCTCTATCCTATCCTATCCTCTATCCTATTCTATCCTCTATCCTATCCTCTATCCTATCCTATCCTTTATCCTATCCTATCCTCTATCCTATCCTATCCTCTATCCTATACTATCCTCTACCTTATCCTATCCTCTATCCTATCCAATTACCTATCCTATCCTCTATCCTATCCTATCCTCTATCCTATCCTATCCTCTATCCTATCCTATCCTCTATCCGATCCTCTGTCCTATCCTATCCTCTATCCTATCCTATCCTTTATCCTATCCTATCCTCTATTCTATCCTATCCTCTATCCTATACTATCCTCTATCCTATCCTATCCTCTATCCTATTCTATCCTCTATCCGATCCTCTATCCAATCCTATCCTTTATCCTATCCTATCCTCTATCCTACTCTATCCTCTATCCTATCCTATCCTCTATCCTATCCTATCCTTTATCCTATCCTATCCTCTATCCTATCCTATCCTCTATCCTATCCTATCCTATCCTCTATCCTATCCTATACTTTATCCTATCCTATCCTCTATTCTATCCTATCCTCTATCCGATCCTCTATCCTATCCTATCCTCTATCCTATCCTATCCTCTATCCTATCCTATCCTTTATCCTATCCTATCCTCTATCCTATCCTATCCTCTATCCTATCCTATCCTATCCTCTATCCTATCCTATCCTCTATCCTATCCTATCCTCTATTCTATCTTATCCTCTATCCTATACTATCCTCTATCCTATCCTATCCTCTATCCTATCCTATCCTCTATCCTATCCTATCCTATCCTCTACCTTATCCTATACTCTATCCTATCCAATTACCTATCCTATCCTCTATCCTATCCTATCCTCTATCCTATCCTCTATCCTATCCTATCCTCCATCCTATCCTATCCTCTATCCTATCCTATCATCTATCCTATCCTCTATCGTATCCTATCCTATCCTCTTTCCTATCCTATCCTCTATCCTATCCTATCCTCTATCCTATCCTCTATACCATCCTCTATCCTATCCTATCCTCTATCCGATCCTCCATCCTATCCTATCCTCTATAATATCGTTTACTCTATCATATCCTATCCTCTATCCTATAATATCATCTATCCTATTCTATCCTCTATCCTATCCTATCCTCTATCCTATCGTATCATCTATCCTATCCTCTCCTCTATCCTATCCTATACTCTATCCTATCCTATAGTCTATCCTCTATCCTATCCTACCCTCTTTCCTATCCTATCATCTATCCTATCCTATCTTCTATCCTATCCTCTATCCTATCCTATCCTATCCTCTATCCTATCCTATCCTTTATCCTATCCTAGCCTCTATTCTATCCTATCCTCTATCCTATACTATCCTCTATCCTATCCTATCCTCTATCCTATTCTATCCTCTATCCGATCCTCTATCCAATCCTATCCTTTATCCTATCCTATCCTCTATCCTACTCTATCCTCTATCCTATCCTACCCTCTATCCTATCCTATCCTCTATCCGATCCTCTATCCTATCCTATCCTCTATCCGATCCTCTATCCTATCCTATCCTCTATCCGATCCTCTATCCTATCCTATCCTCTATCTTATCCTATCCTCTATCCTATCCTATCCTTTATCCTATCCTATCCTCTATCCTATCCTATCCTCTATCCTATCCTATCCTATCCTCTATCCTATCCTATACTTTATCCTATCCTATCCTCTATTCTATCCTATCCTCTATCCTATAATATCCTCTATCCTATCCTATCCTCTATCCTATTCTATCCTCTATCCGATCCTCTATCCAATCCTATCCTTTATCCTATCCTATCCTCTATCCTACTCTATCCTCTATCCTATCCTATCCTCTATCCTATCCTATCCTCTATCCGATCCTCTATCCTATCCTATCCTCTATCCGATCCTCTATCCGATCGTATCCTCTATCAGATCCTCTATCCTATCCTATCATCTATCCTATCCTCTATCGTATCCTATCCTATCCTCTTTCCTATCCTATCCTCTATCCTATCCTATCCTCTATCCTATCCTCTATGCCATCCTCTATCCTATCCTATCCTCTATCCGATCCTCTGTCCTATCCTATCCTCTATAATATCGTTTACTCTATCATATCCTATCCTCTATCCTATCCTATCCTCTATCCGATCCTCTGTCCTATCCTATCCTCTATCCTATCCTCTATCCTATCCTATCCTATCCTCTATCCTATCCTATCCTATCCTCTATCCTATCCTATCCTATCCTATCCTATCCTCTATCCTATCCTATCCTATCCTCTATCCTATCCTATCCTTTATCTTATCCTATCCTCTATTCTATCCTATCCTCTATCCTATACTATCCTCTATCCTATCCTATCCTCTATCCTATCCTATCCTCTATCCTATCCTATCCTTTATCCTATCCTATCCTCTATCCTATCCTATCCTCTATCCTATCCTATCCTATCCTCTATCCTATCCTATACTTTATCCTATCCTATCCTCTATTCTATCCTATCCTCTATCCTATAATATCCTCTATCCTATCCTATCCTCTATCCTATTCTATCCTCTATCCGATCCTCTATCCAATCCTATCCTTTATCCTATCCTATCCTCTATCCAATCCTATCCTTTATCCTATCCTATCCTCTATCCTACTCTATCCTCTATCCTATCCTATCCTCTATCCTATCCTATCCTCTATCCGATCCTCTATCCTATCCTATCCTCTATCCGATCCTCTATCCGATCGTATCCTCTATCAGATCCTCTATCCTATCCTATCATCTATCCTATCCTCTATCGTATCCTATCCTATCCTCTTTCCTATCCTATCCTCTATCCTATCCTATCCTCTATCCTATCCTCTATGCCATCCTCTATCCTATCCTATCCTCTATCCGATCCTCTGTCCTATCCTATCCTCTATAATATCGTTTACTCTATCATATCCTATCCTCTATCCTATCCTATCCTCTATCCGATCCTCTGTCCTATCCTATCCTCTATCCTATCCTCTATCCTATCCTATCCTACCCTCTATCCTATCCTATCCTATCCTCTATCCTATCCTATCCTATCCTATCCTATCCTCTATCCTATCCTATCCTATCCTCTATCCTATCCTATCCTTTATCTTATCCTATCCTCTATTCTATCCTATCCTCTATCCTATACTATCCTCTATCCTATCCTATCCTCTATCCTATTCTATCCTCTATCCGATCCTCTATCCAATCCTATCCTTTATCCTATCCTATCCTCTATCCTACTCTATCCTCTATCCTATCCTATCCTCTATCCTATCCTATCCTCTATCCTATCCTCTCCTCTATCCTATCCTCTATCCTACTCTATCCTCTATCCTATCCTATCCTCTATCCTATCCTCTATCCTATCCTATCCTCTATCCTATCCTCTCCTCTATCCTATCCTCTATCCTACTCTATCCTCTATCCTATCCAATTACCTATCCTATCCTCTATCCTATCCTATCCTCTATCCTATCCTATACTCTATCCTATCCTATCCTCTATCCTATCCTATCCTCTATCCTATCCTATCCTCTATCCCATCCTATCCTCTATCCTTTCCTATCCTCTATCCTATCCTATCCTCTATCCTATCCTCTATCCTATCCTCTATCCTATCCTCTAACCTATCCTATCCTCTATCCTATCCTATTCTCTATCCTATCCTATCATCTATCCTATTCTATCCTCTATCCTATCCTCTATCCTATCCTATCCTTTATCCTATCATATCCTCTATCCTATCCTATCCTCTATCCTATACAATCCTCTACCTTATCCTATCCTCTATCCTATCCAATTACCTATCCTATCCTCTATCCTATCCTATCCTCTATCCTATCCTATCCTCTATCCTATCCTCTCCTCTATCCTATCCTCTATCCTACTCTATCCTCTATCCTATCCAATTACCTATCCTATCCTCTATCCTATCCTATCCTCTTTCCTATCCTATCCTCTATCCTATCCTATCCTCTATCCTATCCTCTTTCCTATCCTATCCTCTATCCTATCCTATCCTCTATCCTATCCTATCCTCTATCCTATCCTATCCTCTACCCCATCCTATCCTCTATCCTTTCCTATCCTCTATCCTATCCTATCCTCTATCCTATCCTATCCTCTATCCTATCCTCTATCCTATCCTATCCTGTATCCTATCCTATTCTCTATCCTATCCTATCATCTGTCCTATCCTATCCTTTATCCTATCCTATCCTCTATCCCATCCTATCCTCTATCCTATACTATCCTCTACCTTATCCTATCCTCTATCCTATCCAATTACCTATCCTATCCTCTATCCTATCCTTTCCTCTATCCTATCCTATCCTCTATCCGATCCTCTATCCTATCCTCTATCCTATCCTCTATCCTATCCTATTATCTATCCTATCCTATCCTCTATCCTATCCTATCCTCTATCCTATCCTATCCTCTATCCTATCCTATCCTCTATCCTATCCTATTCTCTATCCTATCCTATCATCTATCCTATTCTATCCTCTATCCTATCCTATCCTCTATACTATCCTATCCTTTATCCTATCCTATCCTCTATCCTATCCTATCCTCTATCCTATACTATCCTCTAACTTATCCTATCCTCTATCCTATCCAATTACCTATCCTATCCTCTATCCTATCCTTTCCTCTATCCTATCCTATCCTCTATCCGATCCTCTACCCTATCCTCTATCCTATCCTCTATCCTATCCTATCCGATCCTCTATCCTATCCTCTATCCTATACTATCCTCTACCTTATCCTATCCTCTATCCTATCCAATTACCTATCCTATCCTCGATCCTATCCTATCCTCCATCCTATCCTATCCTCTATCAGATCCTCTATCCTATACTAGCCTCCACCTTATCCTCTCCCCTATCCTATCCAATTACCTATCCGATCCTCTATAATATCGTTTACTCTATCATATCCTATCCTCTATCCTATAATATCATCTATCCTATCCTATCCTCTATCCTATCCTATCCTCTATCCGATCCTCTATCCAATCCTATCCTTTATCCTATCCTATCCTCTATCCTTCTCTATCCTCTATCCTATCCTATCCTCTATCCTATACTATCCTCTATCCTATCCTATACTCTATCCTCTATCCTATCCTATCCTCTATCCTATCCTATCCTATCCTCTATCCTATCCTATCCTATCCTCTATCCTATCCTATCCTCTATCCTATCCTATCCTCTATCCTATCCTATCCTCTATCCTATCCTATCCTCTATCGTATCCTATCCTATCCTCTATCATATCCTATCCTCTATCCTAAACGCTCCTCAATCCTATTCTATCCTCTATCCTATCCTATCCTCTATCCTATCCTATCCTATCCTCTATCCTATCCTATCCTCTATCCTATCCTCTCCTCTATCCTATCCTATCCTCTATCCTATCCTATACTCTATCCTCTATCCTATCCTACCCTCTTTCCTATCCTATCATCCATCCTATCCTATCTTCTATCCTATCCTCTCCTCTATCCTATCCTATCCTCTATCCTATCCTATAGTCTATACTCTATCCTATCCTATCCTCTATCCTATCCTATAGTCTATCCTCTATCCTATCCTACCCTCTTTCCTATCCTATCCTCTATCCTATCCTATCCTCTATCCTATCCTCTATCCTATCCTACCCTCTATCCTATCCTATCCTCTAACCTATCCTATCCTCTATCCTATCCTATCCTCTATCCTATCCTATCCTTTATCCTATCCTATCCTCTATCCTATCCTATCCTCTATCCTATCCTATCCTCTATCCTATCCTTTCCCCTATCCTATCCTATAGTCTATCCTCTATCCTATCCTACCCTCTTTCCTATCCTATCATCTATCCTATCCTATCTTCTATCCTATCCTTTCCTCTATCCTATCCTATCCTCTATCCTATCCTATCCTCTATCCGATCCTCTGTCCTATCCTATCCTCTATCCTATCCTCTATCCCATCCTATCCTATCCTCTATCCTATCCTATCCTGTATCCTATTCTATCCTCTATCCGATCCTCTATCCAATCCTATCCTTTATCCTATCCTATCCTCTATCCTACTCTATCCTCTATCCTATCCTATCATCTATCCTATCCTATCCTATCCTATCCTTTATCCTATCCTATCCTCTATCCTATCCTATCCTCTATCCTATACTATCCTCTAACTTATCCTATCCTCTATCCTATCCAATTACCTATCCTATCCTCTATCCTATCCTATCCTCTATCCTATCCTATCCTCTATCCTATCCTCTCCTCTATCCTATCCTATCCTCTATCCTATCCTATACTCTATCCTCTATCCTATCCTATCCTCTATCCTATCCTATCCTATCCTCTATCCTATCCTATCCTCTATCGTATCCTATCCTATCCTCTATCATATCCTATCCTCTATCCTAAACGCTCCTCAATCCTATTCTATCCTCTATCCTATCCTATGATCTATCCTATCCTATCCTATCCTCTATCCTATCCTATCCTCTATCCTATCCTATCCTCTATCCTATCCTCTATCCTATCCTCTATCCTATCCTATCCTCTATCCTATCCTATCCTCTATCCTATCGTATCCTCTATCCTATCCTCTCCTCTATCCTATCCTATCCTCTATCCTATCCTATAGTCTATCCTCTATCCTATCCTACCCTCTTTCCTATCCTATCATCTATCCTATCCTATCTTCTATCCTATCCTTTCCTCTATCCCATCCTATCCTCTTTCCTATCCTATCCTCTATCCTATCCTATCCTCTACCCTATTATATCCTCTATCCTATCCTATCCTCTACCTTATCCTATACTCTATCCTATCCAATTACCTATCCTATCCTCTATCCTATCCTGTATCCTATCCTATCCTCTAACCTATCCTATCCTCTATCCTATCCTATCCTCTATCCTATCCTATCCTTTATCCTATCCTATCCTCTATCCTATCCTATCCTCTATCCTATCCTATCCTCTATCCTATCCTCTCCCCTATCCTATCCTATAGTCTATCCTCTATCCTATCCTACCCTCTTTCCTATCCTATCATCTATCCTATCCTATCTTCTATCCTATCCTTTCCTCTATCCTATCCTATCCTCTATCCTATCCTATCCTCTATCCGATCCTCTGTCCTATCCTATCCTCTATCCTATCCTCTATCCCATCCTATCCTATCCTCTATCCTATCCTATCATCTATCCTATCCTATCCTATCCTATCCTTTATCCTATCCTATCCTCTATCCTATCCTATCCTCTATCCTATACTATCCTCTAACTTATCCTATCCTCTATCCTATCCAATTACCTATCCTATCCTCTATCCTATCCTATCCTCTATCCTATCCTATCCTCTATCCTATCCTCTCCTCTATCCTATCCTATCCTCTATCCTATCCTATACTCTATCCTCTATCCTATCCTATCCTCTATCCTATCCTCTATCCTATCCTATCCTCTATCGTATCCTATCCTATCCTCTATCATATCCTATCCTCTATCCTAAACGCTCCTCAATCCTATTCTATCCTCTATCCTATCCTATCCTCTATCCTATCCTATCCTATCCTCTATCCTATCCTATCCTCTATCCTATCCTATCCTCTATCCTATCCTCTATCCTATCCTCTATCCTATCCTATCCTCTATCCTATCCTCTCCTCTATCCTATCCTATCCTCTATCCTATCCTATAGTCTATCCTCTATCCTATCCTACCCTCTTTCCTATCCTATCATCTATCCTATCCTATCTTCTATCCTATCCTTTCCTCTATCCCATCCTATCCTCTTTCCTATCCTATCCTCTATCCTATCCTATCCTCTACCCTATTATATCCTCTATACTATCCTATCCTCTACCTTATCCTATACTCTATCCTATCCAATTACCTATCCTATCCTCTATCCTATCCTGTATCCTATCCTATCCTCTAACCTATCCTATCCTCTATCCTATCCTATCCTCTATCCTATCCTATCCTTTATCCTATCCTATCCTCTATCCTATCCTACCCTCTATCCTATCATATCCTCTATCGTATCCAATCCTATCCTCTATCCTAAACGCTCCTCAATCCTATTCTATCCTCTATCCTATCCTATCCTCTATCCTATCCTATCCTATCCTCTATCCTATCCTATACTCTATCCTATCCTATCCTCTATCCTATCCTCTCCTCTATCCTATCCTATCCTCTATCCTATCCTATACTCTATCCTCTATCCTATCCTACCCTCTTTCCTATCCTATCATCTATCCTATCCTATCTTCTATCCTATCCTTTCCTCTATCCTATCCGATCCTCTATCCTATCCTATCCTCTATCCTATCCTATCCTCTATCCTATCCTATCCTTTATCCTATCCTATCCTCTATCCTATCCTATCCTCTATCCTATACTATCCTCTACCTTATCCTATCCTCTATCCTATCCAATTACCTATCCTATCCTCTATCCTATCCTATCCTCTATCCTATCCTATCCTCTATCCTATCCTATCCTCTATCCTATCCTATCCTCTATCCTATCCTATCCTCTATCCTATCCTATCCTCTATCCTATCCTATCCTCTATCCTATCCTATCCTCTATCCTATCCTATCCTCTATCCTATCCTATCCTCTATCCTATCCTATCCTCTATCCTATCCTATCCTCTATCCTATCCTATCCTCTATCCTATCCTATCCTCTATCCTATCCTATACTCTATCCTCTATCCTATCCTACCCTCTTTCCTATCCTATCCTCTATCCTATCCTCTATGCCATCCTCTATCCTATCCTATCCTCTATCCGATCCTCTACCCTATCCTATCCTCTATAATATCGTTTACTCTATCATATCCTATCCTCTATCCTATCCTATCCTTTATCCGATCCTCTGTCCTATCCTATCCTCTATCCTATCCTATCCTATCCTCTTTCCTATCCTATCCTATCCTATCCTTTATCCTATCCTATCCTCTATTCTATCCTATCCTCTATCCTATACTATCCTCTATCCTATACTATCCTCTACCTTATCCTATCCTCTAACCTATCCAATTACCTATCCTATCCTCTATCCTATCCTTTCCTCTATCCTATCCTATCCTCTATCCGATCCTCTATCCTATCCTCTATCCTATCCTATCCTCTATCCTATCCTATCCTATCCTCTATCCTATCCTATCCTATCCTCTATCCTATCCTATCCTCTATCCTATCCTATCCTCTATCCTATCCTCTCCTCTATCCTATCCTATCCTCTATCCTATCCTATCCTCTATCCTATCCTATCCTCTATCCTCTATCCTATCCTACCCTCTTTCCTATCCTATCATCTATCCTATCCTATCTTCTATCCTATCCTTTCCTCTATCCTATCCTATCCTCTATCCTATCCTATCCTCTATCCGATCCTCTATCCTATCCTATCCTCTATCCTATCCTCTATCCTATCCTATCCTATCCTCTATCCTATCCTATCCTATCCTCTATCCTATCCTATCCTTTATCCTATCCTATCCTCTATTCTATCCTATCCTCTATCCTATACTATCCTCTATCCTATCCTATCCTCTATCCTATTCTATCCTCTATCCGATCCTCTATCCAATCCTATCCTTTACCCTATCCTATCCTCTATCCTACTCTATCCTCTATCCTAGCCTATCCTCTATCCTATCCTATCCTCTATCCGATCCTCTATCCAATCCTATCCTTTATCCTATCCTATCCTCTATCCTATCCTATCCTCTACCTTATCCTATCCTTTATCCTATCCAATTACCTATCCTATCCTCTATCCTATCCTTTCCTCTATCCTATCCTATCCTCTATCCTATCCTATCCTCTATCCGATCCTCTATCCTATCCTATCCTCTATCCTATCCTCTATACCATCCTCTATCCTATCCTATCCTCTATCCGATCCTCTATCCTATCCTATCCTCTATAATATCGTTTACTCTATCATATCCTATCCTCTATCCTATCCTATCCTCTATCCTATTCTATCCTCTATCCGATCCTCTATCCTATCCTATCCTCTATCCTATCGTATCCTCTATCCTATCCTCTCCTCTATCCTATCCTATCCTCTATCCTTTCCTATCCTCTATCTTATACTATCCTCTACCTTATCCTATCCTCTATCCTATCCAATTACCTATCGTTTCCTCTATCCTATCCTCTATCCGATCCTCTATCCTATCCTCTATCCTATCCTATCCTCTATCCTATCCTATCCTATCCTCTACCTTATCCTATACTCTATCCTATCCAATTACCTATCCTATCCTCTATCCTATCATATCCTCTATCCTATCCTCTATCCTATCCTATCCTCTATCCTATCCTATCCTCTATCGTATCCTATCCTATCCTCTATCATATCCTATCCTCTATCCTAAACGCTCCTCAATCCTATTCTATCCTCTATCCTATCCTATCCTCTATCCTATCCTATCCTATCCTATCCTCTATCCTATCCTATCCTCTATCCTATCCTATCCTCTATAATATCCTCTCCTCTATCCTATCCTATCCTCTATCCTATCCTATCCTCTATCCTATCCTATCCTCTATCCTATCCTATACTCTATCCTCTATCCTATCCTACCCTCTTTCCTATCCTATCATCTATCCTATCCTATCTTCTATCCTATCCTTTCCTCTATCCTATCCTATCCTCTATCCTATCCTATCCTCTATACCATCCTCTATCCTATCCTATCCACTATCCGATCCTCTATCCTATCCTATCCTCTATAATATCGTTTACTCTATCATATCCTATCCTCTATCCTATAATATCATCTATCCTATTCTATCCTCTATCCTATCCTATCCTCTATCCTATCGTATCCTCTATCCTATCCTCTCCTCTATCCTATCCTATCCTCTATCCTATCCTATAGTCTATCCTCTATCCTATCCTACCCTCTTTCCTATCCTATCATCTATCCTATCCTATCTTCTATCCTATCCTTTCCTGTATCCTATCCTATCCTCTATCCTATCCTATCCTCTATCCGATCCTCTGTCCTATCCTATCCTCTATCCTATCCTCTATCCTATCCTATCCTATCCTCTATCCTATCCTATCCTATCCTATCCTATCCTCTATCCTATCCTATCCTATCCTATCCTATCCTCTATCCTATCCTATCCTATCCTCTATCCTATCCTATCCTTTATCCTATCCTATCCTCTATTCTATCCTATCCTCTATCCTATACTATCCTCTATCCTATCCTATCCTCTATCCTATTCTATCCTCTATCCGATCCTCTATCCAATCCTATCCTTTATCCTATCCTATCCTCTATCCTACTCTATCCTCTATCCTATCCTATCCTCTATCCGATCCTCTATCCTATCCTATCCTCTATCCGATCCTCTATCCTATCCTATCCTTTATCCTATCCTATCCTCTATCCTATCCTATCCTCTATCCTATACTATCCTCTACCTTATCCTATCCTCTATCCTATCCAATTACCTATCCTATCCTCTATCCTATCCTTTCCTCTATCCTATCCTATCCTCTATCCTATCCTATCCTCTATCCTATCCTATCCTCTATCCTATCCTATCCTCTATCCTATCCTATCCTCTATCCCATCCTATCCTCTATCCTTTCCTATCCTCTATCCTATCCTATCCTCTATCCTATCCTCTATCCTATCCTATCCTCTATCCTATCCTATTCTCTATCCTATCCTATCATCTAGCCTATTCTATCCTCTATCCTATCCTATCCTCTATCCTATCCTATCCTTTATCCTATCCTATCCTCTATCCTATCCTATCCTCTATCCTATACTATCCTCTAACTTATCCTATCCTCTAACCTATCCAATTACCTATCCTATCCTCTATCCTATCCTTTCCTCTATCCTATCCTATCCTCTATCCGATGCTCTATCGTATCCTCTATCCTATCCTCTATCCTATCCTATCCGATCCTCTATCCTATCCTCTATCCTATACTATCCTCTACCATATCCTATCCTCTATCCTATCCAATTACCTATCCTATCCTCGATCCTATCCTATCCTCCATCCTATCCTATCCTCTATCAGATCCTCTATCCTATACTAGTCTCAACCTTATCCTCTCCCCTATCCTATCCAATTACCTATCCGATCCTCTATCCTATCCTATCCTCTATCCGATCGTATCCTCTATCAGATCCTCTATCCTATCCTATCCTCTATCCGATCGTATCCTCTATCAGATCCTCTATCCTATCCTATCATCTATTATATCCTCTATCGTATCCTATCCTATCCTCTTTCCTATCGTATCCTCTATCCTATCCTATCCTCTATCCTATCCTCTATGCCATCCTCTATCCTATCCTATCCTCTATCCGATCCTCTACCCTATCCTATCCTCTATAATATCGTTTACTCTATCATATCCTATCCTCTATTCTATCCTATCCTCTATCCGATCCTCTGTCCTATCCTATCCTCTATCCTATCCTATCCTATCCTCTTTCCTATCCTATCCTATCCTATCCTATCCTTTATCCTATCCTATCCTATCCTCTTTCCTATCCTATCCTCTATCCTATCCTATCCTCTATCCTATCCTCTATACCATCCTCTATCCTATCCTATCCTCTATCCGATCCTCCATCCTATCCTATCCTCTATAATATCGTTTACTCTATCATATCCTATCCTCTATCCTACAATATCATCTATCCTATTCTATCCTCTATCCTATCCTATCCTCTATCCTATCGTATCATCTATCCTATCCTCTCCTCTATCCTATCCTATCCTCTATCCTATCCTATAGTCTATCCTCTATCCTATCCTACCCTCTTTCCTATCCTATCATCTATCCTATCCTATCTTCTATCCTATCCTTTCCTCTATCCTATCCTATCCTCTATCCTATCCTATCCTCTATCCGATCCTCTGTCCTATCCTATCCTCTATCCTATCCTATCCTTTATCCTATCCTATCCTCTATTCTATCCTATCCTCTATCCTATACTATCCTCTATCCTATCCTATCCTCTATCCTATTCTATCCTCTATCCGATCCTCTATCCAATCCTATCCTTTATCCTATCCTATCCTCTATCCTACTCTATCCTCTATCCTATCCTATCCTCTATCCTATCCTATCCTTTATCCTATCCTATCCTCTATCCTATCCTATCCTCTATCCTATCCTATCCTATCCTCTATCCTATCCTATACTTTATCCTATCCTATCCTCTATTCTATCCTATCCTCTATCCGATCCTCTATCCTATCCTATCCTCTATCCTATCCTATCCTCTATCCTATCCTATCCTTTATCCTATCCTATCCTCTATCCTATCCTATCCTCTATCCTATCCTATCCTATCCTCTATCCTATCCTATCCTCTATCCTATCCTATCCTCTATTCTATCTTATCCTCTATCCTATACTATCCTCTATCCTATCCTATCCTCTATCCTATCCTATCCTCTATCCTATCCTATCCTCTATCCTATCCTATCCTATCATCTACCTTATCCTATACTCTATCCTATCCAATTACCTATCCTATCCTCTATCCTATCCTATCCTCTATCCTATCCTCTATCCTATCCTATCCTCCATCCTATCCTATCCTCTATCCTATCCTATCATCTATCCTATCCTCTATCGTATCCTATCCTATCCTCTTTCCTATCCTATCCTCTATCCTATCCTATCCTCTATCCTATCCTCTATACCATCCTCTATCCTATCCTATCCTCTATCCGATCCTCCATCCTATCCTATCCTCTATAATATCGTTTACTCTATCATATCCTATCCTCTATCCTATAATATCATCTATCCTATTCTATCCTCTATCCTATCCTATCCTCTATCCTATCGTATCATCTATCCTATCCTCTCCTCTATCCTATCCTATACTCTATCCTATCCTATAGTCTATCCTCTATCCTATCCTACCCTCTTTCCTATCCTATCATCTATCCTATCCTATCTTCTATCCTATCCTCTATCCTATCCTATCCTATCCTCTATCCTATCCTATCCTTTATCCTATCCTATCCTCTATTCTATCCTATCCTCTATCCTATACTATCCTCTATCCTATCCTATCCTCTATCCTATTCTATCCTCTATCCGATCCTCTATCCAATCCTATCCTTTATCCTATCCTATACTCTATCCTACTCTATCCTCTATTCTATCCTACCCTCTATCCTATCCTATCCCCTATCCGATCCTCTATCCTATCCTATCCTCTATCCGATCCTCTATCCTATCCTATCCTCTATCCGATCCTCTATCCTATCCTATCCTCTATCTTATCCTATCCTGTATCCTATCCTATCCTTTATCCTATCCTATCCTCTATCCTATCCTATCCTCTATCCTATCCTATCCTATCCTCTATCCTATCCTATACTTTATCCTATCCTATCCTCTATTCTATCCTATCCTCTATCCTATAATATCCTCTATCCTATCCTATCCTCTATCCTATTCTATCCTCTATCCGATCCTCTATCCAATCCTATCCTTTATCCTATCCTATCCTCTATCCTACTCTATCCTCTATCCTATCCTATCCTCTATCCTATCCTATCCTCTATCCGATCCTCTATCCTATCCTATCCTCTATCCGATCCTCTATCCGATCGTATCCTCTATCAGATCCTCTATCCTATCCTATCATCTATCCTATCCTCTATCGTATCCTATCCTATCCTCTTTCCTATCCTATCCTCTATCCTATCCTATCCTCTATCCTATCCTCTATGCCATCCTCTATCCTATCCTATCCTCTATCCGATCCTCTGTCCTATCCTATCCTCTATAATATCGTTTACTCTATCATATCCTATCCTCTATCCTATCCTATCCTCTATCCGATCCTCTGTCCTATCCTATCCTCTATCCTATCCTATCCTATCCTCTATCCTATCCTATCCTATCCTCTATCCTATCCTATCCTATCCTATCCTATCCTCTATCCTATCCTATCCTATCCTCTATCCTATCCTATCCTTTATCTTATCCTATCCTCTATTCTATCCTATCCTCTATCCTATACTATCCTCTATCCTATCCTATCCTCTATCCTATTCTATCCTCTATCCGATCCTCTATCCAATCCTATCCTTTATCCTATCCTATCCTCTATCCTACTCTATCCTCTATCCTATCCTATCCTCTATCCTATCCTATCCTCTATCCTATCCTCTCCTCTATCCTATCCTCTATCCTACTCTATCCTCTATCCTATCCTATCCTCTATCCTATCCTATCCTCTATCCTATCCTCTCCTCTATCCTATCCTCTATCCTACTCTATCCTCTATCCTATCCAATTACCTATCCTATCCTCTATCCTATCCTATCCTCTATCCTATCCTATACTCTATCCTATCCTATCCTCTATCCTATCCTATCCTCTATCCTATCCTATCCTCTATCCCATCCTATCCTCTATCCTTTCCTATCCTCTATCCTATCCTATCCTCTATCCTATCCTCTATCCTATCCTCTATGCTATCCTCTAACCTATCCTATCCTCTATCCTATCCTATTCTCTATCCTATCCTATCATCTATCCTATTCTATCCTCTATCCTATCCTCTATCCTATCCTATCCTTTATCCTATCCTATCCTCTATCCTATCCTATCCTCTATCCTATACTATCCTCTACCTTATCCTATCCTCTATCCTATCCAATTACCTATCCTATCCTCTATCCTATCCTATCCTCTATCCTATCCTATCCTCTATCCTATCCTCTCCTCTATCCTATCCTCTATCCTACTCTATCCTCTATCCTATCCAATTACCTATCCTATCCTCTATCCTATCCTATCCTCTATCCTATCCTATCCTCTATCCTATCCTATCCTCTATCCTATCCTATCCTCTATCCTATCCTCTTTCCTATCCTATCCTCTATCCTATCCTATCCTCTATCCTATCCTATCCTCTATCCTATCCTATCCTCTACCCCATCCTATCCTCTATCCTTTCCTATCCTCTATCCTATCCTATCCTCTATCCTATCCTATCCTCTATCCTATTCTATCCTCTATCCTATCCTCTATCCTATCCTATCCTTTATCCTATCCTATCCTCTATCCTATCCTATCCTCTATCCTATACTATCCTCTACCTTATCCTATCCTCTATCCTATCCAATTACCTATCCTATCCTCTATCCTATCCTATCCTCTATCCTATCCTATCCTCTATCCTATCCTATCTTCTATCCGATCCTCTGTCCTATCCTATCCTCTATCCTATCCTATCCTTTATCCTATCCTATCCTCTATTCTATCCTATCCTCTATCCTATACTATCCTCTATCCTATCCTATCCTCTATCCTATTCTATCCTCTATCCGATCCTCTATCCAATCCTATCCTTTATCCTATCCTATCCTCTATCCTACTCTATCCTCTATCCTATCCTATCCTCTATCCTATCCTATCCTTTATCCTATCCTATCCTCTATCCTATCCTATCCTCTATCCTATCCTATCCTATCCTCTATCCTATCCTATACTTTATCCTATCCTATCCTCTATTCTATCCTATCCTCTATCCGATCCTCTATCCTATCCTATCCTCTATCCTATCCTATCCTCTATCCTATCCTATCCTTTATCCTATCCTATCCTCTATCCTATCCTATCCTCTATCCTATCCTATCCTATCCTCTATCCTATCCTATCCTCTATCCTATCCTATCCTCTATTCTATCTTATCCTCTATCCTATACTATCCTCTATCCTATCCTATCCTCTATCCTATCCTATCCTCTATCCTATCCTATCCTATCCTCTACCTTATCCTATACTCTATCCTATCCAATTACCTATCCTATCCTCTATCCTATCCTATCCTCTATCCTATCCTCTATCCTATCCTATCCTCCATCCTATCCTATCCTCTATCCTATCCTATCATCTATCCTATCCTCTATCGTATCCTATCCTATCCTCTTTCCTATCCTATCCTCTATCCTATCCTATCCTCTATCCTATCCTCTATACCATCCTCTATCCTATCCTATCCTCTATCCGATCCTCCATCCTATCCTATCCTCTATAATATCGTTTACTCTATCATATCCTATCCTCTATCCTATAATATCATCTATCCTATTCTATCCTCTATCCTATCCTATCCTCTATCCTATCGTATCATCTATCCTATCCTCTCCTCTATCCTATCCTATACTCTATCCTATCCTATAGTCTATCCTCTATCCTATCCTACCCTCTTTCCTATCCTATCATCTATCCTATCCTATCTTCTATCCTATCCTCTATCCTATCCTATCCTATCCTCTATCCTATCCTATCCTTTATCCTATCCTAGCCTCTATTCTATCCTATCCTCTATCCTATACTATCCTCTATCCTATCCTATCCTCTATCCTATTCTATCCTCTATCCGATCCTCTATCCAATCCTATCCTTTATCCTATCCTATCCTCTATCCTACTCTATCCTCTATCCTATCCTACCCTCTATCCTATCCTATCCTCTATCCGATCCTCTATCCTATCCTATCCTCTATCCGATCCTCTATCCTATCCTATCCTCTATCCGATCCTCTATCCTATCCTATCCTCTATCTTATCCTATCCTCTATCCTATCCTATCCTTTATCCTATCCTATCCTCTATCCTATCCTATCCTCTATCCTATCCTATTCTATCCTCTATCCTATCCTATACTTTATCCTATCCTATCCTCTATTCTATCCTATCCTCTATCCTATAATATCCTCTATCCTATCCTATCCTCTATCCTATTCTATCCTCTATCCGATCCTCTATCCAATCCTATCCTTTATCCTATCCTATCCTCTATCCTACTCTATCCTCTATCCTATCCTATCCTCTATCCTATCCTATCCTCTATCCGATCCTCTATCCTATCCTACCCTCTATCCGATCCTCTATCCGATCGTATCCTCTATCAGATCCTCTATCCTATCCTATCATCTATCCTATCCTCTATCGTATCCTATCCTATCCTCTTTCCTATCCTATCCTCTATCCTATCCTATCCTCTATCCTATCCTCTATGCCATCCTCTATCCTATCCTATCCTCTATCCGATCCTCTGTCCTATCCTATCCTCTATAATATCGTTTACTCTATCATATCCTATCCTCTATCCTATCCTATCCTCTATCCGATCCTCTGTCCTATCCTATCCTCTATCCTATCCTCTATCCTATCCTATCCTATCCTCTATCCTATCCTATCCTATCCTCTATCCTATCCTATCCTATCCTATCCTATCCTCTATCCTATCCTATCCTATCCTCTATCCTATCCTATCCTTTATCTTATCCTATCCTCTATTCTATCCTATCCTCTATCCTATACTATCCTCTATCCTATCCTATCCTCTATCCTATCCTATCCTCTATCCTATCCTATCCTATCCTCTATCCTATCCTATCCTCTATCCTATCCTATCCTCTATTCTATCTTATCCTCTATCCTATACTATCCTCTATCCTATCCTATCCTCTATCCTATCCTATCCTCTATCCTATCCTATCCTATCCTCTACCTTATCCTATACTCTATCCTATCCAATTACCTATCCTATCCTCTATCCTATCCTATCCTCTATCCTATCCTCTATCCTATCCTATCCTCCATCCTATCCTATCCTCTATCCTATCCTATCATCTATCCTATCCTCTATCGTATCCTATCCTATCCTCTTTCCTATCCTATCCTCTATCCTATCCTATCCTCTATCCTATCCTCTATACCATCCTCTATCCTATCCTATCCTCTATCCGATCCTCCATCCTATCCTATCCTCTATAATATCGTTTACTCTATCATATCCTATCCTCTATCCTATAATATCATCTATCCTATTCTATCCTCTATCGTATCCTATCCTCTATCCTATCGTATCATCTATCCTATCCTCTCCTCTATCCTATCCTATACTCTATCCTATCCTATAGTCTATCCTCTATCCTATCCTACCCTCTTTCCTATCCTATCATCTATCCTATCCTATCTTCTATCCTATCCTCTATCCTATCCTATCCTATCCTCTATCCTATCCTATCCTTTATCCTATCCTAGCCTCTATTCTATCCTATCCTCTATCCTATACTATCCTCTATCCTATCCTATCCTCTATCCTATTCTATCCTCTATCCGATCCTCTATCCAATCCTATCCTTTATCCTATCCTATCCTCTATCCTACTCTATCCTCTATCCTATCCTACCCTCTATCCTATCCTATCCTCTATCCGATCCTCTATCCTATCCTATCCTCTATCCGATCCTCTATCCTATCCTATCCTCTATCCGATCCTCTATCCTATCCTATCCTCTATCTTATCCTATCCTCTATCCTATCCTATCCTTTATCCTATCCTATCCTCTATCCTATCCTATCCTCTATCCTATCCTATCCTATCCTCTATCCTATCCTATACTTTATCCTATCCTATCCTCTATTCTATCCTATCCTCTATCCTATAATATCCTCTATCCTATCCTATCCTCTATCCTATTCTATCCTCTATCCGATCCTCTATCCAATCCTATCCTTTATCCTATCCTATCCTCTATCCAATCCTATCCTTTATCCTATCCTATCCTCTATCCTACTCTATCCTCTATCCTATCCTATCCTCTATCCTATCCTATCCTCTATCCGATCCTCTATCCTATCCTATCCTCTATCCGATCCTCTATCCGATCGTATCCTCTATCTGATCCTCTATCCTATCCTATCATCTATCCTATCCTCTATCGTATCCTATCCTATCCTCTTTCCTATCCTATCCTCTATCCTATCCTATCCTCTATCCTATCCTCTATGCCATCCTCTATCCTATCCTATCCTCTATCCGATCCTCTGTCCTATCCTATCCTCTATAATATCGTTTACTCTATCATATCCTATCCTCTATCCTATCCTATCCTCTATCCGATCCTCTGTCCTATCCTATCCTCTATCCTATCCTCTATCCTATCCTATCCTACCCTCTATCCTATCCTATCCTATCCTCTATCCTATCCTATCCTATCCTATCCTATCCTCTATCCTATCCTATCCTATCCTCTATCCTATCCTATCCTTTATCTTATCCTATCCTCTATTCTATCCTATCCTCTATCCTATACTATCCTCTATCCTATCCTATCCTCTATCCTATTCTATCCTCTATCCGATCCTCTATCCAATCCTATCCTTTATCCTATCCTATCCTCTATCCTACTCTATCCTCTATCCTATCCTATCCTCTATCCTATCCTATCCTCTATCCTATCCTCTCCTCTATCCTATCCTCTATCCTACTCTATCCTCTATCCTATCCTATCCTCTATCCTATCCTCTATCCTATCCTATCCTCTCCTCTATCCTATCCTCTATCCTACTCTATCCTCTATCCTATCCAATTACCTATCCTATCCTCTATCCTATCCTATCCTCTATCCTATCCTATACTCTATCCTATCCTATCCTCTATCCTATCCTATCCTCTATCCTATCCTATCCTCTATCCCATCCTATCCTCTATCCTATCCTCTCCTCTATCCTATCCTCTATCCTACTCTATCCTCTATCCTATCCAATTACCTATCCTATCCTCTATCCTATCCTATCCTCTTTCCTATCCTATCCTCTATCCTATCCTATCCTCTATCCTATCCTCTTTCCTATCCTATCCTCTATCCTATCCTATCCTCTATCCTATCCTATCCTCTATCCTATCCTATCCTCTACCCCATCCTATCCTCTATCCTTTCCTATCCTCTATCCTATCCTATCCTCTATCCTATCCTATCCTCTATCCTATCCTCTATCCTATCCTATCCTGTATCCTATCCTATTCTCTATCCTATCCTATCATCTGTCCTATCCTATCCTTTATCCTATCCTATCCTCTATCCCATCCTATCCTCTATCCTATACTATCCTCTACCTTATCCTATCCTCTATCCTATCCAATTACCTATCCTATCCTCTATCCTATCCTTTCCTCTATCCTATCCTATCCTCTATCCGATCCTCTATCCTATCCTCTATCCTATCCTCTATCCTATCCTATTATCTATCCTATCCTATCCTCTATCCTATCCTATCCTCTATCCTATCCTATCCTCTATCCTATCCTATCCTCTATCCTATCCTATTCTCTATCCTATCCTATCATCTATCCTATTCTATCCTCTATCCTATCCTATCCTCTATACTATCCTATCCTTTATCCTATCCTATCCTCTATCCTATCCTATCCTCTATCCTATACTATCCTCTAACTTATCCTATCCTCTATCCTATCCAATTACCTATCCTATCCTCTATCCTATCCTTTCCTCTATCCTATCCTATCCTCTATCCGATCCTCTACCCTATCCTCTATCCTATCCTCTATCCTATCCTATCCGATCCTCTATCCTATCCTCTATCCTATACTATCCTCTACCTTATCCTATCCTCTATCCTATCCAATTACCTATCCTATCCTCGATCCTATCCTATCCTCCATCCTATCCTATCCTCTATCAGATCCTCTATCCTATACTAGCCTCCACCTTATCCTCTCCCCTATCCTATCCAATTACCTATCCGATCCTCTATAATATCGTTTACTCTATCATATCCTATCCTCTATCCTATAATATCATCTATCCTATCCTATCCTCTATCCTATCCTATCCTCTATCCGATCCTCTATCCAATCCTATCCTTTATCCTATCCTATCCTCTATCCTTCTCTATCCTCTATCCTATCCTATCCTCTATCCTATACTATCCTCTATCCTATCCTATACTCTATCCTCTATCCTATCCTATCCTCTATCCTATCCTATCCTATCCTCTATCCTATCCTATCCTATCCTCTATCCTATCCTATCCTCTATCCTATCCTATCCTCTATCCTATCCTATCCTCTATCCTATCCTATCCTCTATCGTATCCTATCCTATCCTCTATCATATCCTATCCTCTATCCTAAACGCTCCTCAATCCTATCCTATCCTCTATCCTATCCTATCCTCTATCCTATCCTATCCTATCCTCTATCCTATCCTATCCTCTATCCTATCCTATCCTCTATTCTATCTTATCCTCTATCCTATACTATCCTCTATCCTATCCTATCCTCTATCCTATCCTATCCTCTATCCTATCCTATCCTATCCTCTACCTTATCCTATACTCTATCCTATCCAATTACCTATCCTATCCTCTATCCTATCCTATCCTCTATCCTATCCTCTATCCTATCCTATCCTCCATCCTATCCTATCCTCTATCCTATCCTATCATCTATCCTATCCTCTATCGTATCCTATCCTATCCTCTTTCCTATCCTATCCTCTATCCTATCCTATCCTCTATCCTATCCTCTATACCATCCTCTATCCTATCCTATCCTCTATCCGATCCTCCATCCTATCCTATCCTCTATAATATCGTTTACTCTATCATATCCTATCCTCTATCCTATAATATCATCTATCCTATTCTATCCTCTATCCTATCCTATCCTCTATCCTATCGTATCATCTATCCTATCCTCTCCTCTATCCTATCCTATACTCTATCCTATCCTATAGTCTATCCTCTATCCTATCCTACCCTCTTTCCTATCCTATCATCTATCCTATCCTATCTTCTATCCTATCCTCTATCCTATCCTATCCTATCCTCTATCCTATCCTATCCTTTATCCTATCCTAGCCTCTATTCTATCCTATCCTCTATCCTATACTATCCTCTATCCTATCCTATCCTCTATCCTATTCTATCCTCTATCCGATCCTCTATCCAATCCTATCCTTTATCCTATCCTATCCTCTATCCTACTCTATCCTCTATCCTATCCTACCCTCTATCCTATCCTATCCTCTATCCGATCCTCTATCCTATCCTATCCTCTATCCGATCCTCTATCCTATCCTATCCTCTATCCGATCCTCTATCCTATCCGATCCTCTATCTTATCCTATCCTCTATCCTATCCTATCCTTTATCCTATCCTATCCTCTATCCTATCCTATCCTCTATCCTATCCTATCCTATCCTCTATCCTATCCTATACTTTATCCTATCCTATCCTCTATTCTATCCTATCCTCTATCCTATAATATCCTCTATCCTATCCTATCCTCTATCCTATTCTATCCTCTATCCGATCCTCTATCCAATCCTATCCTTTATCCTATCCTATCCTCTATCCAATCCTATCCTTTATCCTATCCTATCCTCTATCCTACTCTATCCTCTATCCTATCCTATCCTCTATCCTATCCTATCCTCTATCCGATCCTCTATCCTATCCTATCCTCTATCCGATCCTCTATCCGATCGTATCCTCTATCAGATCCTCTATCCTATCCTATCATCTATCCTATCCTCTATCGTATCCTATCCTATCCTCTTTCCTATCCTATCCTCTATCCTATCCTATCCTCTATCCTATCCTCTATGCCATCCTCTATCCTATCCTATCCTCTATCCGATCCTCTGTCCTATCCTATCCTCTATAATATCGTTTACTCTATCATATCCTATCCTCTATCCTATCCTATCCTCTATCCGATCCTCTGTCCTATCCTATCCTCTATCCTATCCTCTATCCTATCCTATCCTACCCTCTATCCTATCCTATCCTATCCTCTATCCTATCCTATCCTATCCTATCCTATCCTCTATCCTATCCTATCCTATCCTCTATCCTATCCTATCCTTTATCTTATCCTATCCTCTATTCTATCCTATCCTCTATCCTATACTATCCTCTATCCTATCCTATCCTCTATCCTATTCTATCCTCTATCCGATCCTCTATCCAATCCTATCCTTTATCCTATCCTATCCTCTATCCTACTCTATCCTCTATCCTATCCTATCCTCTATCCTATCCTATCCTCTATCCTATCCTCTCCTCTATCCTATCCTCTATCCTACTCTATCCTCTATCCTATCCTATCCTCTATCCTATCCTCTATCCTATCCTATCCTCTATCCTATCCTCTCCTCTATCCTATCCTCTATCCTACTCTATCCTCTATCCTATCCAATTACCTATCCTATCCTCTATCCTATCCTATCCTCTATCCTATCCTATACTCTATCCTATCCTATCCTCTATCCTATCCTATCCTCTATCCTATCCTATCCTCTATCCCATCCTATCCTCTATCCTTTCCTATCCTCTATCCTATCCTATCCTCTATCCTATCCTCTATCCTATCCTCTATCCTATCCTCTAACCTATCCTATCCTCTATCCTATCCTATTCTCTATCCTATCCTATCATCTATCCTATTCTATCCTCTATCCTATCCTCTATCCTATCCTATCCTTTATCCTATCCTATCCTCTATCCTATCCTATCCTCTATCCTATACAATCCTCTACCTTATCCTATCCTCTATCCTATCCAATTACCTATCCTATCCTCTATCCTATCCTATCCTCTATCCTATCCTATCCTCTATCCTATCCTCTCCTCTATCCTATCCTCTATCCTACTCTATCCTCTATCCTATCCAATTACCTATCCTATCCTCTATCCTATCCTATCCTCTTTCCTATCCTATCCTCTATCCTATCCTATCCTCTATCCTATCCTCTTTCCTATCCTATCCTCTATCCTATCCTATCCTCTATCCTATCCTATCCTCTATCCTATCCTATCCTCTACCCCATCCTATCCTCTATCCTTTCCTATCCTCTATCCTATCCTATCCTCTATCCTATCCTATCCTCTATCCTATCCTCTATCCTATCCTATCCTGTATCCTATCCTATTCTCTATCCTATCCTATCATCTGTCCTATCCTATCCTTTATCCTATCCTATCCTCTATCCCATCCTATCCTCTATCCTATACTATCCTCTACCTTATCCTATCCTCTATCCTATCCAATTACCTATCCTATCCTCTATCCTATCCTTTCCTCTATCCTATCCTATCCTCTATCCGATCCTCTATCCTATCCTCTATCCTATCCTCTATCCTATCCTATTATCTATCCTATCCTATCCTCTATCCTATCCTATCCTCTATCCTATCCTATCCTCTATCCTATCCTATCCTCTATCCTATCCTATTCTCTATCCTATCCTATCATCTATCCTATTCTATCCTCTATCCTATCCTATCCTCTATACTATCCTATCCTTTATCCTATCCTATCCTCTATCCTATCCTATCCTCTATCCTATACTATCCTCTACCTTATCCTATCCTCTATCCTATCCAATTACCTATCCTATCCTCTATCCTATCCTTTCCTCTATCCTATCCTATCCTCTATCCGATCCTCTATCCTATCCTCTATCCTATCCTCTATCCTATCCTATTATCTATCCTATCCTATCCTCTATCCTATCCTATCCTCTATCCTATCCTATCCTCTATCCTATCCTATCCTCTATCCTATCCTATTCTCTATCCTATCCTATCATCTATCCTATTCTATCCTCTATCCTATCCTATCCTCTATACTATCCTATCCTTTATCCTATCCTATCCTCTATCCTATCCTATCCTCTATCCTATACTATCCTCTACCTTATCCTATCCTCTATCCTATCCAATTACCTATCCTATCCTCGATCCTATCCTATCCTCCATCCTATCCTATCCTCTATCAGATCCTCTATCCTATACTAGCCTCCACCTTATCCTCTCCCCTATCCTATCCAATTACCTATCCGATCCTCTATAATATCGTTTACTCTATCATATCCTATCCTCTATCCTATAATATCATCTATCCTATCCTATCCTCTATCCTATCCTATCCTCTATCCGATCCTCTATCCAATCCTATCCTTTATCCTATCCTATCCTCTATCCTTCTCTATCCTCTATCCTATCCTATCCTCTATCCTATACTATCCTCTATCCTATCCTATACTCTATCCTCTATCCTATCCTATCCTCTATCCTATCCTATCCTATCCTCTATCCTATCCTATCCTATCCTCTATCCTATCCTATCCTCTATCCTATCCTATCCTCTATCCTATCCTATCCTCTATCCTATCCTATCCTCTATCGTATCCTATCCTATCCTCTATCATATCCTATCCTCTATCCTAAACGCTCCTCAATCCTATTCTATCCTCTATCCTATCCTATCCTCTATCCTATCCTATCCTATCCTCTATCCTATCCTATCCTCTATCCTATCCTCTCCTCTATCCTATCCTATCCTCTATCCTATCCTATACTCTATCCTCTATCCTATCCTAGCCTCTTTCCTATCCTATCATCCATCCTATCCTATCTTCTATCCTATCCTCTCCTCTATCCTATCCTATCCTCTATCCTATCCTATAGTCTATACTCTATCCTATCCTATCCTCTATCCTATCCTATAGTCTATCCTCTATCCTATCCTACCCTCTTTCCTATCCTATCCTCTATCCTATCCTATCCTATCCTCTATCCTATCCTATCCTATCCTCTATCCTATCCTATCCTTTATCCTATCCTATCCTCTATTCTATCCTATCCTCTATCCCATACTATCCTCTATCCTATCCTATCCTCTATCCTATTCTATCCTCTATCCGATCCTCTATCCAATCCTATCCTTTATCCTATCCTATCCTCTATCCTACTCTATCCTCTATCCTATCCTATCCTCTATCCAATCCTATCCTCTATAAGATCCTCTATCCTATCCTATCCTCTATCCGATCCTCTGTCCTATCCTATCCTCTATCATATCCTATCCTGTATCCTATCCCATCCTCTATCCTATCCTATCCTCTATCCTATCCTATCCTCTATCCTATCCTCTATCCTATCCTCTATCCTATCCTACCCTCTATCCTATCCTATCCTCTTTCCTATCCTATCCTCTATCCTATCCTATCCTCTACCCTATTATATCCTCTATCCTATCCTATCCTCTACCTTATCCTATACTCTATCCTATCCAATTACCTATCCTATCCTCTATCCTATCCTGTATCCTATCCTATCCTCTAACCTATCCTATCCTCTATCCTATCCTATCCTCTATCCTATCCTATCCTTTATCCTATCCTATCCTCTATCCTATCCTATCCTCTATCCTATCCTATCCTCTATCCTATCCTTTCCCCTATCCTATCCTATAGTCTATCCTCTATCCTATCCTACCCTCTTTCCTATCCTATCATCTATCCTATCCTATCTTCTATCCTATCCTTTCCTCTATCCTATCCTATCCTCTATCCTATCCTATCCTCTATCCGATCCTCTGTCCTATCCTATCCTCTATCCTATCCTCTATCCCATCCTATCCTATCCTCTATCCTATCCTATCCTGTATCCTATTCTATCCTCTATCCGATCCTCTATCCAATCCTATCCTTTATCCTATCCTATCCTCTATCCTACTCTATCCTCTATCCTATCCTATCATCTATCCTATCCTATCCTATCCTATCCTTTATCCTATCCTATCCTCTATCCTATCCTATCCTCTATCCTATACTATCCTCTAACTTATCCTATCCTCTATCCTATCCAATTACCTATCCTATCCTCTATCCTATCCTATCCTCTATCCTATCCTATCCTCTATCCTATCCTCTCCTCTATCCTATCCTATCCTCTATCCTATCCTATACTCTATCCTCTATCCTATCCTATCCTCTATCCTATCCTATCCTATCCTCTATCCTATCCTATCCTCTATCGTATCCTATCCTATCCTCTATCATATCCTATCCTCTATCCTAAACGCTCCTCAATCCTATTCTATCCTCTATCCTATCCTATCCTCTATCCTATCCTATCCTATCCTCTATCCTATCCTATCCTCTATCCTATCCTATCCTCTATCCTATCCTCTATCCTATCCTCTATCCTATCCTATCCTCTATCCTATCCTATCCTCTATCCTATCGTATCCTCTATCCTATCCTCTCCTCTATCCTATCCTATCCTCTATCCTATCCTATAGTCTATCCTCTATCCTATCCTACCCTCTTTCCTATCCTATCATCTATCCTATCCTATCTTCTATCCTATCCTTTCCTCTATCCCATCCTATCCTCTTTCCTATCCTATCCTCTATCCTATCCTATCCTCTACCCTATTATATCCTCTATCCTATCCTATCCTCTACCTTATCCTATACTCTATCCTATCCAATTACCTATCCTATCCTCTATCCTATCCTGTATCCTATCCTATCCTCTAACCTATCCTATCCTCTATCCTATCCTATCCTCTATCCTATCCTATCCTTTATCCTATCCTATCCTCTATCCTATCCTATCCTCTATCCTATCCTATCCTCTATCCTATCCTCTCCCCTATCCTATCCTATAGTCTATCCTCTATCCTATCCTACCCTCTTTCCTATCCTATCATCTATCCTATCCTATCTTCTATCCTATCCTTTCCTCTATCCTATCCTATCCTCTATCCTATCCTATCCTCTATCCGATCCTCTGTCCTATCCTATCCTCTATCCTATCCTCTATCCCATCCTATCCGATCCTCTATCCTATCCTATCATCTATCCTATCCTATCCTATCCTATCCTTTATCCTATCCTATCCTCTATCCTATCCTATCCTCTATCCTATACTATCCTCTAACTTATCCTATCCTCTATCCTATCCAATTACCTATCCTATCCTCTATCCTATCCTATCCTCTATCCTATCCTATCCTCTATCCTATCCTCTCCTCTATCCTATCCTATCCTCTATCCTATCCTATACTCTATCCTCTATCCTATCCTATCCTCTATCCTATCCTATCCTATCCTCTATCCTATCCTATCCTCTATCGTATCCTATCCTATCCTCTATCATATCCTATCCTCTATCCTAAACGCTCCTCAATCCTATTCTATCCTCTATCCTATCCTATCCTCTATCCTATCCTATCCTATCCTCTATCCTATCCTATCCTCTATCCTATCCTATCCTCTATCCTATCCTCTATCCTATCCTCTATCCTATCCTATCCTCTATCCTATCCTCTCCTCTATCCTATCCTATCCTCTATCCTATCCTATAGTCTATCCTCTATCCTATCCTACCCTCTTTCCTATCCTATCATCTATCCTATCCTATCTTCTATCCTATCCTTTCCTCTATCCCATCCTATCCTCTTTCCTATCCTATCCTCTATCCTATCCTATCCTCTACCCTATTATATCCTCTATACTATCCTATCCTCTACCTTATCCTATACTCTATCCTATCCAATTACCTATCCTATCCTCTATCCTATCCTGTATCCTATCCTATCCTCTAACCTATCCTATCCTCTATCCTATCCTATCCTCTATCCTATCCTATCCTTTATCCTATCCTATCCTCTATCCTATCCTACCCTCTTTCCTATCCTATCATCTATCCTATCCTATCTTCTATCCTATCCTTTCCTCTATCCTATCCTATCCTCTATCCTATCCTATCCTCTATCCGATCCTCTGTCCTATCCTATCCTCTATCCTATCCTCTATCCCATCCTATCCTATCCTCTATCCTATCCTATCCTGTATCCTATTCTATCCTCTATCCGATCCTCTATCCAATCCTATCCTTTATCCTATCCTATCCTCTATCCTACTCTATCCTCTATCCTATCCTATCATCTATCCTATCCTATCCTATCCTATCCTTTATCCTATCCTATCCTCTATCCTATCCTATCCTCTATCCTATACTATCCTCTAACTTATCCTATCCTCTATCCTATCCAATTACCTATCCTATCCTCTATCCTATCCTATCCTCTATCCTATCCTATCCTCTATCCTATCCTCTCCTCTATCCTATCCTATCCTCTATCCTATCCTATACTCTATCCTCTATCCTATCCTATCCTCTATCCTATCCTATCCTATCCTCTATCCTATCCTATCCTCTATCGTATCCTATCCTATCCTCTATCATATCCTATCCTCTATCCTAAACGCTCCTCAATCCTATTCTATCCTCTATCCTATCCTATCCTCTATCCTATCCTATCCTATCCTCTATCCTATCCTATCCTCTATCCTATCCTATCCTCTATCCTATCCTCTATCCTATCCTCTATCCTATCCTCTATCCTATCCTATCCTCTATCCTATCCTATCCTCTATCCTATCGTATCCTCTATCCTATCCTCTCCTCTATCCTATCCTATCCTCTATCCTATCCTATAGTCTATCCTCTATCCTATCCTACCCTCTTTCCTATCCTCTCCCCTATCCTATCCTATAGTCTATCCTCTATCCTATCCTACCCTCTTTCCTATCCTATCATCTATCCTATCCTATCTTCTATCCTATCCTTTCCTCTATCCTATCCTATCCTCTATCCTATCCTATCCTCTATCCGATCCTCTGTCCTATCCTATCCTCTATCCTATCCTCTATCCCATCCTATCCTATCCTCTATCCTATCCTATCCTGTATCCTATTCTATCCTCTATCCGATCCTCTATCCAATCCTATCCTTTATCCTATCCTATCCTCTATCCTACTCTATCCTCTATCCTATCCTATCATCTATCCTATCCTATCCTATCCTATCCTTTATCCTATCCTATCCTCTATCCTATCCTATCCTCTATCCTATACTATCCTCTAACTTATCCTATCCTCTATCCTATCCAATTACCTATCCTATCCTCTATCCTATCCTATCCTCTATCCTATCCTATCCTCTATCCTATCCTCTCCTCTATCCTATCCTATCCTCTATCCTATCCTATACTCTATCCTCTATCCTATCCTATCCTCTATCCTATCCTCTATCCCATCCTATCCTATCCTCTATCCTATCCTATCCTGTATCCTATTCTATCCTCTATCCGATCCTCTATCCAATCCTATCCTTTATCCTATCCTATCTTCTATCCTATCCTTTCCTCTATCCCATCCTATCCTCTTTCCTATCCTATCCTCTATCCTATCCTATCCTCTACCCTATTATATCCTCTATACTATCCTATCCTCTACCTTATCCTATACTCTATCCTATCCAATTACCTATCCTATCCTCTATCCTATCCTGTATCCTATCCTATCCTCTAACCTATCCTATCCTCTATCCTATCCTATCCTCTATCCTATCCTATCCTTTATCCTATCCTATCCTCTATCCTATCCTACCCTCTTTCCTATCCTATCATCTATCCTATCCTATCTTCTATCCTATCCTTTCCTCTATCCTATCCTATCCTCTATCCTATCCTATCCTCTATCCGATCCTCTGTCCTATCCTATCCTCTATCCTATCCTCTATCCCATCCTATCCTATCCTCTATCCTATCCTATCCTGTATCCTATTCTATCCTCTATCCGATCCTCTATCCAATCCTATCCTTTATCCTATCCTATCCTCTATCCTACTCTATCCTCTATCCTATCCTATCATCTATCCTATCCTATCCTATCCTATCCTTTATCCTATCCTATCCTCTATCCTATCCTATCCTCTATCCTATACTATCCTCTAACTTATCCTATCCTCTATCCTATCCAATTACCTATCCTATCCTCTATCCTATCCTATCCTCTATCCTATCCTATCCTCTATCCTATCCTCTCCTCTATCCTATCCTATCCTCTATCCTATCCTATACTCTATCCTCTATCCTATCCTATCCTCTATCCTATCCTATCCTATCCTCTATCCTATCCTATCCTCTATCGTATCCTATCCTATCCTCTATCATATCCTATCCTCTATCCTAAACGCTCCTCAATCCTATTCTATCCTCTATCCTATCCTATCCTCTATCCTATCCTATCCTATCCTCTATCCTATCCTATCCTCTATCCTATCCTATCCTCTATCCTATCCTCTATCCTATCCTCTATCCTATCCTCTATCCTATCCTATCCTCTATCCTATCCTATCCTCTATCCTATCGTGTCCTCTATCCTATCCTCTCCTCTATCCTATCCTATCCTCTATCCTATCCTATAGTCTATCCTCTATCCTATCCTACCCTCTTTCCTATCCTCTCCCCTATCCTATCCTATAGTCTATCCTCTATCCTATCCTACCCTCTTTCCTATCCTATCATCTATCCTATCCTATCTTCTATCCTATCCTTTCCTCTATCCTATCCTATCCTCTATCCTATCCTATCCTCTATCCGATCCTCTGTCCTATCCTATCCTCTATCCTATCCTCTATCCCATCCTATCCTATCCTCTATCCTATCCTATCCTGTATCCTATTCTATCCTCTATCCGATCCTCTATCCAATCCTATCCTTTATCCTATCCTATCCTCTATCCTACTCTATCCTCTATCCTATCCTATCATCTATCCTATCCTATCCTATCCTATCCTTTATCCTATCCTATCCTCTATCCTATCCTATCCTCTATCCTATACTATCCTCTAACTTATCCTATCCTCTATCCTATCCAATTACCTATCCTATCCTCTATCCTATCCTATCCTCTATCCTATCCTATCCTCTATCCTATCCTCTCCTCTATCCTATCCTATCCTCTATCCTATCCTATACTCTATCCTCTATCCTATCCTATCCTCTATCCTATCCTATCCTATCCTCTATCCTATCCTATCCTCTATCGTATCCTATCCTATCCTCTATCATATCCTATCCTCTATCCTAAACGCTCCTCAATCCTATTCTATCCTCTATCCTATCCTATCCTCTATCCTATCCTATCCTATCCTCTATCCTATCCTATCCTCTATCCTATCCTATCCTCTATCCTATCCTCTATCCTATCCTCTATCCTATCCTCTATCCTATCCTATCCTCTATCCTATCCTATCCTCTATCCTATCCTATCCTCTATCCTATCCTATCCTCTATCCTATCCTCTCCCCTATCCTATCCTATAGTCTATCCTCTATCCTATCCTACCCTCTTTCCTATCCTATCATCTATCCTATCCTATCTTCTATCCTATCCTTTCCTCTATCCTATCCTATCCTCTATCCTATCCTATCCTCTATCCGATCCTCTGTCCTATCCTATCCTCTATCCTATCCTCTATCCCATCCTATCCTATCCTCTATCCTATCCTATCCTGTATCCTATTCTATCCTCTATCCGATCCTCTATCCAATCCTATCCTTTATCCTATCCTATCCTCTATCCTACTCTATCCTCTATCATATCCTATCATCTATCCTATCCTATCCTATCCTATCCTTTATCCTATCCTATCCTCTATCCTATCCTATCCTCTATCCTATACTATCCTCTAACTTATCCTATCCTCTATCCTATCCAATTACCTATCCTATCCTCTATCCTATCCTATCCTCTATCCTATCCTATCCTCTATCCTATCCTCTCCTCTATCCTATCCTATCCTCTATCCTATCCTATACTCTATCCTCTATCCTATCCTATCCTCTATCCTATCCTATCCTATCCTCTATCCTATCCTATCCTCTATCGTATCCTATCCTATCCTCTATCATATCCTATCCTCTATCCTAAACGCTCCTCAATCCTATTCTATCCTCTATCCTATCCTATCCTCTATCCTATCCTATCCTATCCTCTATCCTATCCTATCCTCTATCCTATCCTATCCTCTATCCTATCCTCTATCCTATCCTCTATCCTATCCTCTATCCTATCCTATCCTCTATCCTATCCTATCCTCTATCCTATCGTATCCTCTATCCTATCCTCTCCTCTATCCTATCCTATCCTCTATCCTATCCTATAGTCTATCCTCTATCCTATCCTACCCTCTTTCCTATCCTATCATCTATCCTATCCTATCTTCTATCCTATCCTTTCCTCTATCCCATCCTATCCTCTATCCTATCCTATCCTCTTTCCGATCCTCTGTCCTCTCCTATCCTCTATCCTATCCTCTATCCTATCCTATCCTATCCTCTATCCTATCCTATCCTATCCTCTATCCTATCCTATCCTATCCTCTATCCTATCCTATCCTTTATCCTATCCTATCCTCTATTCTATCCTGTCCTCTATCCTATACTATCGTCTATCCTATCCTATCCTCTATCCTATTCTATCCTCTATCCGATCCTCTATCCAATCCTATCCTTTATCCTATCCTATCCTCTATCCTACTCTATCCTCTATCCTACCCTATCCTCTATCCTATCCTATCCTCTATCCGATCCTCTATCCTATCCTATCCTCTATCCGATCCTCTATCCTATCCTATCCTCTATCCTATCCTATCCTCTATCCTATCCTATCCTTTATCCTATCCTATCCTCTATCCTATCCTATCCTCTATCCTATACTATCCTCTACCTTATCCTATCCTCTATCCTATCCAATTACCTATCCTATCCTCTATCCTATCCTGTCCTCTATCCTATCCTATCCTCTATCCGATCCTCTATCCTATCCTCTATCCTATCCTCTATCCTATCCTATCTTCTATCCTATCCTATCCTCTATCCTATCCTATCCTCTATCCTATCCTATCCTCTATCCCATCCTAACCTCTATCCTTTCCTATCCTCTATCCTATCCTATCCTCTATCCTATCCTCTATCCTATCCTATCCTCTATCCTATCCTATTCTCTATCCTATCCTATCATCTATCCTAATCTATCCTCTATCCTATCCTATCCTCTATCCTATCCTATCCAATTACCTATCCTATCCTCTATCCTATCCTATCCTCTATCCTATCCTATCCTCTATCCTATCCTATACTCTATCCTCTATCCTATCCTACCCTCTTTCATATCCTATCATCTATCCTATCCTATCTTCTATCCTATCCTTTCCTCTATCCTATCCTATCCTCTATCCTATCCTATCCTCTATCCGATCCTCTGTCCTATCCTATCCTCTATCCTATCCTCTATCCTATCCTATCCTCTATCCTATCCTATCCTCTATCCTATACTATCCTCTAACTTATCCTATCCTCTATCCTATCCAATTACCTATCCTATCCTATATCCTATCCTATCCTCTATCCTATCCTATCCTCTATCCTATCCTCTCCTCTATCCTATCCTATCCTCTATCCTATCCTATACTCTATCGTCTATCCTATCCTATCCTCTATCCTATCCTATCCTATCCTCTATCCTATCCTATCCTCTATCGTATCCTATCCTATCCTCTATCATATCCTATCCTCTATCCTAAACGCTCCTCAATCCTATTCTATCCTCTATCCTATCCTATCCTCTATCCTATCCTATCCTATCCTCTATCCTATCCTATCCTCTATCCTATCCTATCCTCTATCCTATCCTCTCCTCTATCCTATCCTATCCTCTATCCTATCCTATACTCTATCCTCTATCCTATCCTACCCTCTTTCCTATCCTATCATCTATCCTATCCTATCTTCTATCCTATCCTTTCCTCTATCCTATCCTATCCTCTATCCTATCCTATCCTCTATCCGATCCTCTATCCGATCCTCTATCCTATCCTATCCTCTATCCTATCCTCTATCCTATCCTATCCTATCCTGTATTCTATCCTATTCTCTATCCTATACTATCCTCTATCCTATCCTATCCTCTATCCTATCCTATCCTCTATCCTATCCTCTATACCATTCTCTATCCTATCCTATCCTCTATCCGATCCTCTATCCTATCCTATCCTCTATAATATCGTTTACTCTATCATATCCTATCCTCTATCCTATAATATCATCTATCCTATTCTATCCTCTATCCTATCCTATCCTCTATCCGATCCTCTATCCAATCCTATCCTTTATCCTATCCTATCCTCTATCCTATCCTATCCTCTATCCTATACTATCCTCTAACTTATCCTATCCTCTATCCTATCCAATTACCTATCCTATCCTCTATCCTATCCTATCCTCTATCCTATCCTATCCTCTATCCTATCCTCTCCTCTATCCTATCCTATCCTCTATCCTATCCTATACTCTATCGTCTATCCTATCCTATCCTCTATCCTATCCTATCCTATCCTCTATCCTATCCTATCCTCTATCGTATCCTATCCTATCCTCTATCATATCCTATCCTCTATCCTAAACGCTCCTCAATCCTATTCTATCCTCTATCCTATCCTATCCTCTATCCTATCCTATCCTATCCTCTATCCTATCCTATCCTCTATCCTATCCTATCCTCTATCCTATCCTCTCCTCTATCCTATCCTATCCTCTATCCTATCCTATACTCTATCCTCTATCCTATCCTACCCTCTTTCCTATCCTATCATCTATCCTATCCTATCTTCTATCCTATCCTTTCCTCTATCCTATCCTATCCTCTATCCTATCCTATCCTCTATCCGATCCTCTATCCGATCCTCTATCCTATCCTATCCTCTATCCTATCCTCTATCCTATCCTATCCTATCCTGTATTCTATCCTATTCTCTATCCTATACTATCCTCTATCCTATCCTATCCTCTATCCTATCCTATCCTCTATCCTATCCTCTATACCATTCTCTATCCTATCCTATCCTCTATCCGATCCTCTATCCTATCCTATCCTCTATAATATCGTTTACTCTATCATATCCTATCCTCTATCCTATAATATCATCTATCCTATTCTATCCTCTATCCTATCCTATCCTCTATCCTATCCTATCCTCTATCCTATCCTATCTTCTATCCGATCCTCTGTCCTATCCTATCCTCTATCCTATCCTCTATCCTCTATCCTATCCTATCCTCTATCCTATCCTCTATCCTATCCTCTATCCTATCCTATCCTCTATCCTATCCTATCGTCTATCCTATCCTATCCTCTATCCCATCCTATCCTCTATCCTTTCCTATCCTCTATCCTATCCTATCCTCTATCCTATCCTCTATCCTATCCTATCCTCTATCCTATCCTATTCTCTATCCTATCCTATCATCTATCCTATTCTATCCTCTACCCTATCCTATCCTCTATCCTATCCTATCCTTTATCCTATCCTATCCTCTATCCTATCCTATCCTCTATCCTATACTATCCTCTAACTTATCCTATCCTTTATCCTATCCAATTACCTATCCTATCCTCTATCCTATCCTATCCTCTATCCTATCCTATCCTCTATCGTATCGTATTCTATCCTCTATCCTATCCTATCCTCTATCCTATCCTATCCTATCCTCTATCCTATCCTCTCCTCTATCCTATCCTATCCTATCCTCTATCCTATCCTATCCTCTATCCTATCCTATCCTCTATCCTATCCTATCCTCTATCCTATCCTCTCCTCTATCCTATCCTATCCTCTATCCTATCCTATACTCTATCCTCTATCCTATATTATCCTATCCTCTATCCTATCCTATCCTCTATCCTATCCTATCCTCTATCCTATCCTATCCTATCCTCTATCCTATCCTATCCTCTATCCTATCCTATCCTCTATCCTATCCTCTCCTCTATCCTATCCTATAGTCTATCCTCTATCCTATCCTACCCTCTTTCCTATCCTATCATCTATCCTATCCTATCTTCTATCCTATCCTTTCCTCTATCCTATCCTATCCTCTATCCTATCCTATCCTCTATCCTATTCTATCCTCTATCCGATCCTCTATCCAATCCTATCCTTTATCCTATCCTATCCTCTATCCTACTCTATCCTCTATCCTATCCTATCATCTATCCTATCCTATCCTCTATCCGATCCTCTATCCTATCCTATCCTCTATCCGATCCTCTATCCTATCCTATCCTCTATCCTATCCTATCCTCTATCCTATCCTATCCTCTATCCTATCCTATCCTCTATCCTATTCTATCCTCTATCCGATCCTCTATCCAATCCTATCCTTTATCCTATCCTATCCTTCTCTCCTACTCTATCCTCTATCCTATCCTATCATCTATCCTATCCTATCCTCTATCCGATCCTCTATCCTATCCTATCCTCTATCCGATCCTCTATCCTATCCTTTCCTCTATCCTATCCTATCCTCTATCCTATCGTATCCTCTATCCTATCCTCTCCTCTATCCTATCCTATCCTCTATCCTATCCTATAGTCTATCCTCTATCCTATCCTACCCTCTTTCCTATCCTATCATCTATCCTATCCTATCTTCTATCCTATCCTTTCCTCTATCCCATCCTATCCTCTATCCTATCCTATCCTCTATCCGATCCTCTGTCCTCTCCTATCCTCTATCCTATCCTCTATCCTATCCTATCCTATCCTCTATCCTATCCTATCCTATCCTCTATCCTATCCTATCCTATCCTCTATCCTATCCTATCCTTTATCCTATCCTATCCTCTATTCTATCCTGTCCTCTATCCTATACTATCGTCTATCCTATCCTATCCTCTATCCTATTCTATCCTCTATCCGATCCTCTATCCAATCCTATCCTTTATCCTATCCTATCCTCTATCCTACTCTATCCTCTATCCTACCCTATCCTCTATCCTATCCTATCCTCTATCCGATCCTCTATCCTATCCTATCCTCTATCCGATCCTCTATCCTATCCTATCCTCTATCCTATCCTATCCTCTATCCTATCCTATCCTTTATCCTATCCTATCCTCTATCCTATCCTATCCTCTATCCTATACTATCCTCTACCTTATCCTATCCTCTATCCTATCCAATTACCTATCCTATCCTCTATCCTATCCTGTCCTCTATCCTATCCTATCCTCTATCCGATCCTCTATCCTATCCTCTATCCTATCCTATCCTCTATCCTATCCTATCCTCTATCCTATCCTATCCTCTATCCTATCCTATCCTCTATCCCATCCTATCCTCTATCCTTTCCTATCCTCTATCCTATCCTATCCTCTATCCTATCCTCTATCCTATCCTATCCTCTATCCTATCCTATTCTCTATCCTATCCTATCATCTATCCTAATCTATCCTCTATCCTATCCTATCCTCTATCCTATCCTATCCAATTACCTATCCTATCCTCTATCCTATCCTATCCTCTATCCTATCCTATCCTCTATCCTATCCTATCCTCTATCCTATCCTATCCTCTATCCTATCCTATCCTCTATCCTATCCTATCCTCTATCCTATCCTATCCTCTATCGTATCCTATTCTATCCTCTATCCTATCCTATCCTCTATCCTATCCTATCCTATCCTCTATCCTATCCTATCCTTTATCCTATCCTATCCTCTATTCTATCCTGTCCTCTATCCTATACTATCGTCTATCCTATCCTATCCTCTATCCGATCCTCTATCCAATCCTATCCTTTATCCTATCCTATCCTCTATCCTACTCTATCCTCTATCCTATCCTATCCTCTATCCTATCCTATCCTCTATCCGATCCTCTATCCTATCCTATCCTCTATCCGATCCTCTATCCTATCCTATCCTCTATCCTATCCTATCCTCTATCCGATCTTCTATCCTATCCTCTATCCTATCCTATCCTCTATCCTACCCTATCCTCTATCCTATCCTATCCTCTATCCTATACTATCCTCTATCCTATCCTATCCTCTATCCTGTTCTATCCTCTATCCGATCCTCTATCCAATCCTATCCTTTATCCTATCCTATCCTCTATCCTACTCTATCCTCTATCCTATCCTATCCTCTATCCTATCCTATCCTCTATCCGATCCTCTATCCTATACTATCCTCTATCCGATCCTCTATCCTATCCTATCCTCTATCCTATCCTATCCTCTATCCTATCCTATCCTTTATCCTATCCTATCCTCTATCCTATACTATCCTCTAACTTATCCTATCCTCTATCCTATCCAATTACCTATCCTATCCTCTATCCTATCCTATCCTCTATCCTATCCTATCCTCTATCCGATCCTCTATCCTATCCTCTATCCTATCCTATCCTCTATCCTATCCTATCCTATCCTCTACCTTATCCTATACTCTATCCTATCCAATTACCTATCCTATCCTCTATCCTATCCTATCCTCTATCCTATCCTCTATCCTATCCTATCCTCCATCCTATCCTATCCTCTATGCTATCCTATCCTCTATCCTATCCTATCCTCTATCCCATCCTATCCTCTATCCTTTCCTATCCTCTATCCTATCCTATCCTCTATCCTATCCTCTATCCTATCCTATCCTCTATCCTATTCTATTCTCTATCCTATCCTATCATCTATCCTATTCTATCCTCTATCCTATCCTATCCTCTATCCTATCCTCTCCTTTATCCTATCCTATCCTCTATCCTATCCTATCCTCTATCGTATCCTATTCTATCCTCTATCCTATCCTATCCTCTATCCTATCCTATCCTATCCTCTATCGTATCCTATTCTATCCTCTATCCTATCCTATCCTCTATCCTATCCTATCCTATCCTCTATCCTATCCTATCCTCTATCCTATCCTATCCTCTATCCTATCCTCTCCTCTATCCTATCCTATCCTCTATCCTATCCTATACTCTATCCTCTATCCTCTATCCTATCCTATCCTCTATCCTATCCTATCCTATCCTCTACCTTATCCTATACTCTATCCTATCCAATTACCTATCCTATCCTCTATCCTATCCTATCCTCTATCCTATCCTCTATCCTATCCTATCCTCCATCCTATCCTATCCTCTATGCTATCCTATCCTCTATCCTATCCTATCCTCTATCCTATCCTATCCTCTATCCTATCCTATCCTCTATCCTATTCTATCCTCTATCCGATCCTCTATCCAATCCTATCCTTTATCCTATCCTATCCTCTATCCTACTCTATCCTCTATCCTATCCTATCATCTATCCTATCCTATCCTCTATCCGATCCTCTATCCTATCCTATCCTCTATCCGATCCTCTATCCTATCCTTTCCTCTATCCTATCCTATCCTCTATCCTATCGTATCCTCTATCCTATCCTCTCCTCTATCCTATCCTATCCTCTATCCTATCCTATAGTCTATCCTCTATCCTATCCTACCCTCTTTCCTATCCTATCATCTATCCTATCCTATCTTCTATCCTATCCTTTCCTCTATCCCATCCTATCCTCTATCCTATCCTATCCTCTATCCGATCCTCTGTCCTCTCCTATCCTCTATCCTATCCTCTATCCTATCCTATCCTATCCTCTATCCTATCCTATCCTATCCTCTATCCTATCCTATCCTATCCTCTATCCTATCCTATCCTTTATCCTATCCTATCCTCTATTCTATCCTGTCCTCTATCCTATACTATCGTCTATCCTATCCTATCCTCTATCCTATTCTATCCTCTATCCGATCCTCTATCCAATCCTATCCTTTATCCTATCCTATCCTCTATCCTACTCTATCCTCTATCCTACCCTATCCTCTATCCTATCCTATCCTCTATCCGATCCTCTATCCTATCCTATCCTCTATCCGATCCTCTATCCTATCCTATCCTCTATCCTATCCTATCCTCTATCCTATCCTATCCTTTATCCTATCCTATCCTCTATCCTATCCTATCCTCTATCCTATACTATCCTCTACCTTATCCTATCCTCTATCCTATCCAATTACCTATCCTATCCTATCCTCTATCCGATCCTCTATCCTATCCTCTATCCTATCCTATCCTCTATCCTATCCTATCCTCTATCCTATCCTATCCTCTATCCTATCCTATCCTCTATCCCATCCTATCCTCTATCCTTTCCTATCCTCTATCCTATCCTATCCTCTATCCTATCCTCTATCCTATCCTATCCTCTATCCTATCCTATTCTCTATCCTATCCTATCATCTATCCTAATCTATCCTCTATCCTATCCTATCCTCTATCCTATCCTATCCAATTACCTATCCTATCCTCTATCCTATCCTATCCTCTATCCTATCCTATCCTCTATCCTATCCTATCCTCTATCCTATCCTATCCTCTATCCTATCCTATCCTCTATCCTATCCTATCCTCTATCCTATCCTATCCTCTATCCTATCCTATCCTCTATCCTATCCTATCCTCTATCGTATCCTATTCTATCCTCTATCCTATCCTATCCTCTATCCTATCCTATCCTATCCTCTATCCTATCCTATCCTTTATCCTATCCTATCCTCTATTCTATCCTGTCCTCTATCCTATACTATCGTCTATCCTATCCTATCCTCTATCCGATCCTCTATCCAATCCTATCCTTTATCCTATCCTATCCTCTATCCTACTCTATCCTCTATCCTATCCTATCCTCTATCCTATCCTATCCTCTATCCGATCCTCTATCCTATCCTATCCTCTATCCGATCCTCTATCCTATCCTATCCTCTATCCGATCTTCTATCCTATCCTCTATCCTATCCTATCCTCTATCCTACCCTATCCTCTATCCTATCCTATCCTCTATCCTATACTATCCTCTATCCTATCCTATCCTCTATCCTGTTCTATCCTCTATCCGATCCTCTATCCAATCCTATCCTTTATCCTATCCTATCCTCTATCCTACTCTATCCTCTATCCTATCCTATCCTCTATCCTATCCTATCCTCTATCCGATCCTCTATCCTATACTATCCTCTATCCGATCCTCTATCCTATCCTATCCTCTATCCTATCCTATCCTCTATCCTATCCTATCCTTTATCCTATCCTATCCTCTATCCTATACTATCCTCTAACTTATCCTATCCTCTATCCTATCCAATTACCTATCCTATCCTCTATCCTATCCTATCCTCTATCCTATCCTATCCTCTATCCGATCCTCTATCCTATCCTCTATCCTATCCTATCCTCTATCCTATCCTATCCTCTATCCTATCCTATCCTATCCTCTACCTTATCCTATACTCTATCCTATCCAATTACCTATCCTATCCTCTATCCTATCCTATCCTCTATCCTATCCTCTATCCTATCCTATCCTCCATCCTATCCTATCCTCTATGCTATCCTATCCTCTATCCTATCCTATCCTCTATCCCATCCTATCCTCTATCCTTTCCTATCCTCTATCCTATCCTATCCTCTATCCTATCCTCTATCCTATCCTATCCTCTATCCTATTCTATCCTCTATCCTATCCTATCCTCTATCCTATCCTCTCCTTTATCCTATCCTATCCTCTATCCTATCCTATCCTCTATCCTATACTATCCTCTAACTTATCCTATCCTCTATCCTATCCAATTACCTATCCTATCCTCTATCCTATCCTATCCTCTATCCTATCCTATCCTCTATCCTATCCTATCCTCTATCCTATCCTATCCTCTATCCTATCCTATCCTCTATCCTATCCTATCCTCTATCGTATCCTATTCTATCCTCTATCCTATCCTATCCTCTATCCTATCCTATCCTATCCTCTATCGTATCCTATTCTATCCTCTATCCTATCCTATCCTCTATCCTATCCTATCCTATCCTCTATCCTATCCTATCCTCTATCCTATCCTATCCTCTATCCTATCCTCTCCTCTATCCTATCCTATCCTCTATCCTATCCTATACTCTATCCTCTATCCTATCCTATCCTCTATCCTATCCTATCCTATCCTCTATCCTATCCTATCCTCTATCCTATCCTATCCTCTATCCGATCCTCTATCCTATCCTATCCTCTATCCGATCCTCTATCCTATCCTATCCTATCCTCTATCCTATCCTATCCTCTATCCTATACTATCCTCTACCTTATCCTATCCTCTATCCTATCCAATTACCTATCCTATCCTCTATCCTATCCTTTCCTCTATCCTATCCTATCCTCTATCCGATCCTATATCCTATCCTCTATCCTATCCTATCCTCTATCCTATCCTATCCTCTATCCTATCCTATCCTCTATCCCATCCTATCCTCTATCCTTTCCTATCCTCTATCCTATCCTTTTTTTTTTTTGTATTAAAATTTCCTCTTTATTTATCAATTTCTTGTACAATCATTACAATTACCATTACAATTACATATCCTTTCGCAATACACTTCTTACATTGACATATTGTTTGTTTCTCCGCTCTTAACACATGCATCTCTTCCTCTCTTACACTCTTCTCTCTTGCCGCTCTCTTAGTAGGTTATTCTTCGTTTTTATTATCTTTACCGTTACATTCTTACTTTTATTCCATTCATTCCACTGCGCTCCTCACTCACTCAAACTCTCACAAATTGTTCGCACGCATCTACCATTTTAATTTCGTTCCTTCATTCATTCATCTGCCTTCGACCCTCATACATCACTCTTACTAATTTTTCACACTCATCCAACACTTTAATTTCATTCCTTTCTCTGCATCGCACCCTCATACAGAACGCTTACAGATTGTTTGCACTCATCCAACATTGTACTTTCATTGATTCGTCTACCTTCCACGCTCATACAACACGCTTACCTATTGTTTCGCTCATCCAGCACTTTAATTTCATTCATTCCTTTCTCTGCATCACACTCCCATACAGATCGCTTACAAATTGTTTGCACTCATCCAGCATTGTAATTTCATTCCTTAATCTACCTTCCACATCCTCTATCCTATCCTATCCTCTATCCTATCCTCTATCCTATCCTATCCTCTATCCTATCCTATTCTCTATCCTATCCTATCATCTAACCTATTCTATCCTCTATCCTATCCTATCCTCTATCCTATCCTATCCTTTATCCTATCCTATCCTCTATCCTATCCTATCCTCTATCCTATACTATCCTCTAACTTATCCTATCCTCTAACCTATCCAATTACCTATCCTATCCTCTATCCTATCCTTTCCTCTATCCTATCCTATCCTCTATCCGATGCTCTATCGTATCCTCTATCCTATCCTCTATCCTATCCTATCCGATCCTCTATCCTATCCTCTATCCTATACTATCCTCTACCATATCCTATCCTCTATCCTATCCAATTACCTATCCTATCCTCGATCCTATCCTATCCTCCATCCTATCCTATCCTCTATCAGATCCTCTATCCTATACTAGTCTCTACCTTATCCTCTCCCCTATCCTATCCAATTACCTATCCGATCCTCTATCCTATCCTATCCTCTATCCGATCGTATCCTCTATCAGATCCTCTATCCTATCCTATCATCTATCCTATCCTCTATCGTATCCTATCCTATCCTCTTTCCTATCCTATCCTCTATCCTATCCTATCCTCTATCCTATCCTCTATGCCATCCTCTATCCTATCCTATCCTCTATCCGATCCTCTACCCTATCCTATCCTCTATAATATCGTTTACTCTATCATATCCTATCCTCTATCCTATCCTATCCTCTATCCTATCCTATCATCTATCCTATCCTCTATCCTATCCTATCCTATCCTCTTTCCTATCCTATCCTATCCTATCCTATCCTATCCTATCCTATCCTTTATCCTATCCTATCCTATCCTCTTTCCTATCCTATCCTCTATCCTATCCTATCCTCTATCCTATCCTCTATACCATCCTCTATCCTATCCTATCCTCTATCCGATCCTCCATCCTATCCTATCCTCTATAATATCGTTTACTCTATCATATCCTATCCTCTATCCTACAATATCATCTATCCTATTCTATCCTCTATCCTATCCTATCCTCTATCCTATCGTATCATCTATCCTATCCTCTCCTCTATCCTATCCTATCCTCTATCCTATCCTATGGTCTATCCTCTATCCTATCCTACCCTCTTTCCTATCCTATCATCTATCCTATCCTATCTTCTATCCTATCCTTTCCTCTATCCTATCCTATCCTCTATCCTATCCTATCCTCTATCCGATCCTCTGTCTTATCCTATCCTCTATCCTATCCTATCCTTTATCCTATCCTATCCTCTATTCTATCCTATCCTCTATCCTATACTATCCTCTATCCTATCCTATCCTCTATCCTATTCTATCCTCTATCCGATCCTCTATCCAATCCTATCCTTTATCCTATCCTATCCTCTATCCTACTCTATCCTCTATCCTATCCTATCCTCTATCCTATCCTATCCTCTATCCGATCCTCTATCCTATCCTATCCTCTATCCGATCCTCTATCCTATCCTATCCTCTATCCGATCCTCTATCCTATCCTATCCTCTATCCTATCCTATCCTCTATCCTATCCTATCCTTTATCCTATCCTATCCTCTATCCTATCCTATCCTCTATCCTATCCTATCCTATCCTCTATCCTATCCTATCCTCTATCCTATCCTATCCTCTATTCTATCTTATCCTCTATCCTATACTATCCTCTATCCTATCCTATCCTCTATCCTATCCTATCCTCTATCCTATCCTATCCTATCCTCTACCTTATCCTATACTCTATCCTATCCAATTACCTATCCTATCCTCTATCCTATCCTATCCTCTATCCTATCCTCTATCCTATCCTCTATCCTATCCTATCCTCCATCCTATCCTATCCTCTATCCTATCCTATCATCTATCCTATCCTCTATCGTATCCTATCCTATCCTCTTTCCTATCCTATCCTCTATCCTATCCTATCCTCTATCCTATCCTCTATACCATCCTCTATCCTATCCTATCCTCTATCCGATCCTCCATCCTATCCTATCCTCTATAATATCGTTTACTCTATCATATCCTATCCTCTATCCTATAATATCATCTATCCTATTCTATCCTCTATCCTATCCTATCCTCTATCCTATCGTATCATCTATCCTATCCTCTCCTCTATCCTATCCTATACTCTATCCTATCCTATAGTCTATCCTCTATCCTATCCTACCCTCTTTCCTATCCTATCATCTATCCTATCCTATCTTCTATCCTATCCTCTATCCTATCCTATCCTATCCTCTATCCTATCCTATCCTTTATCCTATCCTATCCTCTATTCTATCCTATCCTCTATCCTATACTATCCTCTATCCTATCCTATCCTCTATCCTATTCTATCCTCTATCCGATCCTCTATCCAATCCTATCCTTTATCCTATCCTATCCTCTATCCTACTCTATCCTCTATCCTATCCTACCCTCTATCCTATCCTATCCTCTATCCGATCCTCTATCCTATCCTATCCTCTATCCGATCCTCTATCCTATCCTATCCTCTATCCGATCCTCTATCCTATCCTATCCTCTATCTTATCCTATCCTCTATCCTATCCTATCCTTTATCCTATCCTATCCTCTATCCTATCCTATCCTCTATCCTATCCTATCCTATCCTCTATCCTATCCTATACTTTATCCTATCCTATCCTCTATTCTATCCTATCCTCTATCCTATAATATCCTCTATCCTATCCTATCCTCTATCCTATTCTATCCTCTATCCGATCCTCTATCCAATCCTATCCTTTATCCTATCCTATCCTCTATCCTACTCTATCCTCTATCCTATCCTATCCTCTATCCTATCCTATCCTCTATCCGATCCTCTATCCTATCCTATCCTCTATCCGATCCTCTATCCGATCGTATCCTCTATCAGATCCTCTATCCTATCCTATCATCTATCCTATCCTCTATCGTATCCTATCCTATCCTCTTTCCTATCCTATCCTCTATCCTATCCTATCCTCTATCCTATCCTCTATGCCATCCTCTATCCTATCCTATCCTCTATCCGATCCTCTGTCCTATCCTATCCTCTATAATATCGTTTACTCTATCATATCCTATCCTCTATCCTATCCTATCCTCTATCCGATCCTCTGTCCTATCCTATCCTCTATCCTATCCTCTATCCTATCCTATCCTATCCTCTATCCTATCCTATCCTATCCTCTATCCTATCCTATCCTATCCTATCCTATCCTCTATCCTATCCTATCCTATCCTCTATCCTATCCTATCCTTTATCTTATCCTATCCTCTATTCTATCCTATCCTCTATCCTATACTATCCTCTATCCTATCCTATCCTCTATCCTATCCTATCCTCTATCCTATCCTCTCCTCTATCCTATCCTCTATCCTACTCTATCCTCTATCCTATCCAATTACCTATCCTATCCTCTATCCTATCCTATCCTCTATCCTATCCTATACTCTATCCTATCCTATCCTCTATCCTATCCTATCCTCTATCCTATCCTATCCTCTATCCCATCCTATCCTCTATCCTTTCCTATCCTCTATCCTATCCTATCCTCTATCCTATCCTCTATCCTATCCTCTAACCTATCCTATCCTCTATCCTATCCTATTCTCTATCCTATCCTATCATCTATCCTATTCTATCCTCTATCCTATCCTCTATCCTATCCTATCCTTTATCCTATCCTATCCTCTATCCTATCCTATCCTCTATCCTATACTATCCTCTACCTTATCCTATCCTCTATCCTATCCAATTACCTATCCTATCCTCTATCCTATCCTATCCTCTATCCTATCCTATCCTCTATCCTATCCTCTCCTCTATCCTATCCTCTATCCTACTCTATCCTGTATCCTATCCAATTACCTATCCTATCCTCTATCCTATCCTATCGTCTATCCTATCCTATCCTCTATCCTATCCTATCCTCTATCCTATCCTCTTTCCTATCCTATCCTCTATCCTATCCTATCCTCTATCCTATCCTATCCTCTATCCTATCCTATCCTCTACCCCATCCTATCCTCTATCCTTTCCTATCCTCTATCCTATCCTATCCTCTATCCTATCCTATCCTCTATCCTATCCTCTATCCTATCCTATCCTGTATCCTATCGTATTCTCTATCCTATCCTATCATCTGTCCTATCCTATCCTTTATCCTATCCTATCCTCTATCCCATCCTATCCTCTATCCTATACTATCCTCTACCTTATCCTATCCTCTATTCTATCCAATTACCTATCCTATCCTCTATCCTATCCTTTCCTCTATCCTATCCTATCCTCTATCCGATCCTCTATCCTATCCTCTATCCTATCCTCTATCCTATCCTATTATCTATCCTATCCTATCCTCTATCCTATCCTATCCTCTATCCTATCCTATCCTCTATCCTATCCTATCCTCTATCCTATCCTATTCTCTATCCTATCCTATCATCTATCCTATTCTATCCTCTATCCTATCCTATCCTCTATACTATCCTATCCTTTATCCTATCCTATCCTCTATCCTATCCTATCCTCTATCCTATACTATCCTCTAACTTATCCTATCCTCTATCCTATCCAATTACCTATCCTATCCTCTATCCTATCCTTTCCTCTATCCTATCCTATCCTCTATCCGATCCTCTACCCTATCCTCTATCCTATCCTCTATCCTATCCTATCCGATCCTCTATCCTATCCTCTATCCTATACTATCCTCTACCTTATCCTATCCTCTATCCTATCCAATTACCTATCCTATCCTCGATCCTATCCTATCCTCCATCCTATCCTATCCTCTATCAGATCCTCTATCCTATACTAGCCTCCACCTTATCCTCTCCCCTATCCTATCCAATTACCTATCCGATCCTCTATCCTATCCTATCCTCTATCCGATCGTATCCTCTATCAGATCCTCTATCCTATCCTATCATCTATCCTATCCTCTATCGTATCCTATCCTATCCTCGTTCCTGTCCTATCCTCTATCCTATCCTATCCTCTATCCTATCCTCTATACCATCCTCTATCCTATCCTATCCTCTATCCGATCCTGTATCCTATCCTATCCTCTATAATATCGTTTACTCTATCATATCCTATCCTCTATCCTATAATATCATCTATCCTATCCTATGCTCTATCCTATCCTATCCTCTATCCGATCCTCTATCCAATCCTATCCTTTATCCTATCCTATCCTCTATCCTACTCTATCCTCTATCCTATCCTATCCTCTATCCTATACTATCCTCTATCCTATCCTATACTCTATCCTCTATCCTATCCTATCCTCTATCCTATCCTATCCTATCCTCTATCCTATCCTATCCTATCCTCTATCCTATCCTATCCTATCCTCTATCCTATCCTATCCTATCCTCTATCCTATCCTATCCTCTATCCTATCCTATCCTCTATCCTATCCTATCCTCTATCCTATCCTATCCTCTATCGTATCCTATCCTATCCTCTATCATATCCTATCCTCTATCCTAAACGCTCCTCAATCCTATTCTATCCTCTATCCTATCCTATCCTCTATCCTATCCTATCCTATCCTCTATCCTATCCTATCCTCTATCCTATCCTATCCTCTATCCTATCCTCTCCTCTATCCTATCCTATCCTCTATCCTATCCTATACTCTATCCTCTATCCTATCCTACCCTCTTTCCTATCCTATCATCCATCCTATCCTATCTTCTATCCTATCCTCTCCTCTATCCTATCCTATCCTCTATCCTATCCTATAGTCTATACTCTATCCTATCCTATCCTCTATCCTATCCTATAGTCTATCCTCTATCCTATCCTACCCTCTTTCCTATCCTATCCTCTATCCTATCCTATCCTATCCTCTATCCTATCCTATCCTATCCTCTATCCTATCCTATCCTTTATCCTATCCTATCCTCTATTCTATCCTATCCTCTATCCCATACTATCCTCTATCCTATCCTATCCTCTATCCTATTCTATCCTCTATCCGATCCTCTATCCAATCCTATCCTTTATCCTATCCTATCCTCTATCCTACTCTATCCTCTATCCTATCCTATCCTCTATCCAATCCTATCCTCTATAAGATCCTCTATCCTATCCTATCGTCTATCCGATCCTCTGTCCTATCCTATCCTCTATCATATCCTATCCTGTATCCTATCCCATCCTCTATCCTATCCTATCCTCTATCCTATCCTATCCTCTATCCTATCCTCTATCCTATCCTACCCTCTATCCTATCCTATCCTCTTTCCTATCCTATCCTCTATCCTATCCTATCCTCTACCCTATTATATCCTCTATCCTATCCTATCCTCTACCTTATCCTATACTCTATCCTATCCAATTACCTATCCTATCCTCTATCCTATCCTCTATCCTATCCTACCCTCTTTCCTATCCTATCATCTATCCTATCCTATCTTCTATCCTATCCTTTCCTCTATCCTATCCTATCCTCTATCCTATCCTATCCTCTATCCGATCCTCTGTCCTATCCTATCCTCTATCCTATCCTCTATCCCATCCTATCCTATCCTCTATCCTATCCTATCCTGTATCCTATTCTATCCTCTATCCGATCCTCTATCCAATCCTATCCTTTATCCTATCCTATCCTCTATCCTACTCTATCCTCTATCCTATCCTATCATCTATCCTATCCTATCCTATCCTATCCTATCCTTTATCCTATCCTATCCTCTATCCTATCCTATCCTCTATCCTATACTATCCTCTAACTTATCCTATCCTCTATCCTATCCAATTACCTATCCTATCCTCTATCCTATCCTATCCTCTATCCTATCCTATCCTCTATCCTATCCTCTCCTCTATCCTATCCTATCCTCTATCCTATCCTATACTCTATCCTCTATCCTATCCTATCCTCTATCCTATCCTATCCTATCCTCTATCCTTTCCTATCCTCTATCGTATCCTATCCTATCCTCTATCATATCCTATCCTCTATCCTAAACGCTCCTCAATCCTATTCTATCCTCTATCCTATCCTATCCTCTATCCTATCCTATCCTATCCTCTATCCTATCCTATCCTCTATCCTATCCTATCCTCTATCCTATCCTCTATCCTATCCTCTATCCTATCCTATCCTCTATCCTATCCTATCCTCTATCCTATCGTATCCTCTATCCTATCCTCTCCTCTATCCTATCCTATCCTCTATCCTATCCTATAGTCTATCCTCTATCCTATCCTACCCTCTTTCCTATCCTATCATCTATCCTATCCTATCTTCTATCCTATCCTTTCCTCTATCCCATCCTATCCTCTATCCTATCCTATCCTCTATCCGATCCTCTGTCCTCTCCTATCCTCTATCCTATCCTCTATCCTATCCTATCCTATCCTCTATCCTATCCTATCCTATCCTCTATCCTATCCTATCCTATCCTCTATCCTATCCTATCCTTTATCCTATCCTATCCTCTATTCTATCCTGTCCTCTATCCTATACTATCGTCTATCCTATCCTATCCTCTATCCTATTCTATCCTCTATCCGATCCTCTATCCAATCCTATCCTTTATCCTATCCTATCCTCTATCCTACTCTATCCTCTATCCTACCCTATCCTCTATCCTATCCTATCCTCTATCCGATCCTCTATCCTATCCTATCCTCTATCCGATCCTCTATCCTATCCTATCCTCTATCCTATCCTATCCTCTATCCTATCCTATCCTTTATCCTATCCTATCCTCTATCCTATCCTATCCTCTATCCTATACTATCCTCTACCTTATCCTATCCTCTATCCTATCCAATTACCTATCCTATCCTCTATCCTATCCTGTCCTCTATCCTATCCTATCCTCTATCCGATCCTCTATCCTATCCTCTATCCTATCCTATCTTCTATCCTATCCTATCCTCTATCCTATCCTATCCTCTATCCTATCCTATCCTCTATCCCATCCTATCCTCTATCCTTTCCTATCCTCTATCCTATCCTATCCTCTATCCTATCCTCTATCCTATCCTATCCTCTATCCTATCCTATTCTCTATCCTATCCTGTCATCTATCCTAATCTATCCTCTATCCTATCCTATCCTCTATCCTATCCTATCCAATTACCTATCCTATCCTCTATCCTATCCTATCCTCTATCCTATCCTATCCTCTATCCTATCCTATACTCTATCCTCTATCCTATCCTACCCTCTTTCATATCCTATCATCTATCCTATCCTATCTTCTATCCTATCCTTTCCTCTATCCTATCCTATCCTCTATCCTATCCTATCCTCTATCCGATCCTCTGTCCTATCCTATCCTCTATCCTATCCTCTATCCTATCCTATCCTATCCTCTATCCTATCCTATCCTCTATCCTATTCTATCCTCTATCCGATCCTCTATCCAATCCTATCCTTTATCCTATCCTAACCTCTATCCTACTCTATCCTCTATCCTATCCTATCATCTATCCTATCCTATCCTATCCTATCCTTTATCCTATCCTATCCTCTATCCTATCCTATCCTCTATCCTATACTATCCTCTAACTTATCCTATCCTCTATCCTATCCAATTACCTATCCTATCCTCTATCCTATCCTATCCTCTATCCTATCCTATCCTCTATCCTATCCTCTCCTCTATCCTATCCTATCCTCTATCCTATCCTATACTCTATCGTCTATCCTATCCTATCCTCTATCCTATCCTATCCTATCCTCTATCCTATCCTATCCTCTATCGTATCCTATCCTATCCTCTATCATATCCTATCCTCTATCCTAAACGCTCCTCAATCCTATTCTATCCTCTATCCTATCCTATCCTCTATCCTATCCTATCCTATCCTCTATCCTATCCTATCCTCTATCCTATCCTATCCTCTATCCTATCCTCTCCTCTATCCTATCCTATCCTCTATCCTATCCTATACTCTATCCTCTATCCTATCCTACCCTCTTTCCTATCCTATCATCTATCCTATCCTATCTTCTATCCTATCCTTTCCTCTATCCTATCCTATCCTCTATCCTATCCTATCCTCTATCCTATCCTATCCTCTATCCGATACTCTGTCCTATCCTATCCTCTATCCTATCCTCTATCCCATCCTATCCTATCCTCTATCCTATCCTATCATCTATCCTATCCTATCCTATCCTATCCTTTATCCTATCCTATCCTCTATCCTATCCTATCCTCTATCCTATACTATCCTCTAACTTATCCTATCCTCTATCCTATCCAATTACCTATCCTATCCTCTATCCTATCCTATCCTCTATCCTATCCTATCCTCTATCCTATCCTCTCCTCTATCCTATCCTATCCTCTATCCTATCCTATACTCTATCCTCTATCCTATCCTATCCTCTATCCTATCCTATCCTATCCTCTATCCTATCCTATCCTCTATCGTATCCTATCCTATCCTCTATCATATCCTATCCTCTATCCTAAACGCTCCTCAATCCTATTCTATCCTCTATCCTATCCTATCCTCTATCCTATCCTATCCTATCCTCTATCCTATCCTATCCTCTATCCTATCCTATCCTCTATCCTATCCTCTATCCTATCCTCTATCCTATCCTATCCTCTATCCTATCGTATCCTCTATCCTATCCTCTCCTCTATCCTATCCTATCCTCTATCCTATCCTATAGTCTATCCTCTATCCTATCCTACCCTCTTTCCTATCCTATCATCTATCCTATCCTATC